>NC_064815.1:5173520-5414529 GCF_023721935.1 Panthera uncia
ATATGTATATATATATATATATATATATATATATACGTATACACACACACACACACATATATATATATGTATGCATATGTATACACACACACATATACACACACACACACACACACACACACCAAGAGTTTATCCTTTTTATTGCTAGGTACTATTTCATTGTATGGATATCCCATAATTTGTTTACCCATTCAAAACTTCTGATGGACCCTGGGGTTAATTCCAGAATTGCCTCAACATTTGATGAAAACGGATTAACCGTGTATGTTTGGGTTTATTTCTAAACTTACTTTTCTGTTCCACTAATCTGTTTTTCTTATACCAAATGCCAGTTTTGATCACTGTAGGTTTACAGGTAGTCTTGAAATCAGGTAGGGTAGGTCTTTCAACTTTGCTCTTTTCTTTCAAAACCATTTTGCTATTATAGGTAACTTGCACTTCCATAGAAATTTTAGAATCAGCCTGCAATTTCTATCCAAAATAAAACTACAGGAAGTTTGATTGGTATGTTGAATCTACAAATCAATTTGGGAAAAATGCCACATTAGCAACAGTCTTCCAATCCATGAACATGGTCTATCTTTCCATTGACTTTCATCTTCTTTAATTAATCTCAGCAATGTTTTACAGTTTTTAGGGCTTAAGTCTTACAAGCCATTTGTTATTCCTGAATATTTTATGTTTTTTTGGTACTATGGCAAATTGAATTATTTTTACAATTTCATGTGACAAGGGTTTGTTGCTGATATATAAAAATACAATTGATTTGTATTTCTATTAACCTAATATCCTGAGACCCTGCTAAATTCATTTGTTAGTTTTAGTAATTGTTTTGTAAAGTCCTGGGATTTTCTAAGTAAACAATCATGTCATCTGCAAATATGGATAGTTTTATTTCTTCTTTTCTGATTGTTATGCTTTTTCTCGCTTTTCATTATGACCAGAATCTCCAATATGGTGTCACATAGGAATGGTGAAAACAGGCAGCTTTTCCTTGTTCCTGATCTCAGGGGGAAAATTTAGTCTTCCATGTTCCCGTAGTTTTAGACTTTTGATATTACTGTCAAATTCTTCTTAAGGAAAGAAACCAACTTAAATTTCCACAAAGGGTGTGAGAGTCTGGTCACTGAGACTGCACTCCTTGGTGATAAGGCAGAGCCTTTCAAAGATTAAAAGGGAGGCTGCCCAGAACAACACTGTGTTTCCATTTATCCAGAAATTCTGAGTAACTGCTCTCCTCCCTGTTCCTCTAACACACTGGATAATCCCTGTCATCTTACTCTTAACAGAGCCCTTTCACACGACTACTCTGGTGGATGTTGTTGGTGTCCCTGCCAGGCCCCTTCACGGGCTGGTGCATCCATCCTTCGGCTGCAGGGAAGGCTGGCCGAGAAAGGCTCACAGCTGCCCTTCCCCTGAGCCCTGAAGGACTAACCAAAGGCCTGGCTGGGGGCACAGCCAATGACCGAATGACACGAGAGTGCAAAAGGCCGGCCCCCAGACCATGTGGTATAGGACTCCTCTTCTATGAAGCATCCAGAACAGGCACATGTATGGCAACAGAAAGTAGACTTGTAGGGCAGGGACGGAAGAATGGGTAGTGACGGCTGAAGGATGCGGGGTTTCTTTACAGGGCCATGCAAATGTTCTAAAACTGACTGTGGTGGCCAGTGCAAAACTCTGTGAATGAACTCAAAACTGCTGAAGTGTACGCTTTAAATAAGTGAACTGTGTGGTATGTTAATGGTAGGTTGTGTCAATAAAGCTGTTACGGTGCAGTGGGGGAGGGGAAAAGAGGGAATAATGACCACAATAGTATTTTTTTTTTGGAAGACCTACTATGGGCCAGGCATTGTAAACAAGTCTCATCGTGTATATTATTTTTAATGTTTCCCCATCCCTAAGATGGACTACTGTACATGGGGATTGGGGGTCGTGGCCCCCTGCCTCAAGGTGGGTCCACCTCTGTGGGGTGACTCTTGCTCTGGAGCTCTGGCTGGATCAGGCTGAAATCCTGAGCACGTATCTTTGCTTAGCTTTGTCGCCAGCCCTGTCCTGTGTCGTCACTTCCCTGCTCCAGGGAGCCTCCCTCGTATGTCTGACGAATCCGTGTCTCAGGCTCTGCTTCCACGGACACTAACCCAGGGAGGTCAGCTGCACCTCCTGACGCCTCTAGTACTCTCTCTGGGAGTCCTAGGGCTGCCCAAGGGCTCCCGCCACCCCCCCCCCCAACACCGAATTCTCACACAGCCCCAGCCACTTTAAAAATAACAAAGACTGGGGTGCCTGGGTGGCTCAGTTCGGTTAAGCGTCTGACTCTTGGCTTCCGGCTCGGGTCATGATCTCATGGTGTGCGGGTTTGAGCCCCGCAGAGGGCTCCATACTGATCATGTGGAGCCTGCTTGGGATTCTCTCTCTCCTCTCTCTGTCTCTCCCTCTCAAAATAAATAAATACACAAACTTTTAAAAAAATAAAATAAAAATAACGGCTTTCTAAAATTTTTTTTTTCAATGTTTTTTATTTATTTTTGGGACAGAGAGAGACAGAGCATGAACGGGGGAGGGGCAGAGAGAGAGGGAGACACAGAATCGGAAACAGGCTCCAGGCTCCGAGCCATCAGCCCAGAGCCTGACGCAGGGCTCGAACTCACGGACCGCGAGATCGTGACCTGGCTGAAGTCGGACGCCTAACCGACTGCGCCACCCAGGCGCCCCAAAAATAACGGCTTTCTATTAAGAGCCTCAGCTTGCTCTGTTCAGTGGTTTTTAAACTTCCTTTCCACTGTTCATCTCTACTGTGCTCCCTGCCTTAGGAGAGCAGCTGAATAAGCTATGGCATACACACAGCGCGGCTGGAAGGAAGAATCAGGAAGATCCCCACGAGCTGATACGGATGACAGCCAAGAAAAATTATGTGAAGGAAGTGCAAAAAGCGTATACAGTAGGCTTTCGTTTGTGTCAGACGGGATAAACGAACAAACACACGTGATGCATGCAGCTTACCCTCAAATACATCAGAAAAAAAAGATACATATTTGCCATACCTCTCACAAATAATAAACAAAAGAAAGCAACTGGGGTAAAATGCCAGATAAATCTGGGTGAAAGGAATACAGGTTTTCCTTTCACTTGCAACTCTTCTATAAGCCTTAAAATATTTCCGAATAAAAAGTCCGAAGAAAAAAAGCAAGACATGTTAAAAAATACAATCAGATATTGTAAAAATACAAGCATGAAGGGGCGCCTGGGTGGCGCAGTCGGTTGAGCGTCCGACTTCAGCCAGGTCACGATCTCGCGGTCCGTGAGTTCGAGCCCCGCGTCGGGCTCTGGGCCGATGGCTCGGAGCCTGGAGCCTGTTTCCGATTCTGTGTCTCCCTCTCTCTCTGCCCCTCCCCCGTTCATGCTCTGTCTCTCTCTGTCCCAAAAATAAATAAAAAACGTTGAAAAAAAATTAAAAAAAAAAAAATACAAGCATGAAAAAAAAAAAAGGAGGGTCAGGAAAATGTCAACTTTCTCTTCCCATTTGAGTTTAGTGTGTACTGTGCGGATAATGTGAATGTCTATATTAATAATACAGGTACCAGATACGGGTCTATGGCAATGCATATACATACACACAAATCCACGATTTCACAAAAATGAGATACTCTATGGGTTTGCAACTTGCTTTTATGCACTCAACACTGTATCTCTTAATTGTTTCACTCAGCACACACAGCTTGACCCTCCATAAAAGCCTGAAAGCTGTATTTCCAAGATGTAAACATCCAGGCTGTCAGCTGATCGTTGTGTATTTTAAAGCGGGAGGTCGGGCAGGTTCAGCGCCCTTCGGCCCTGCAGGTACGCGGAGGAACTGAGAGTTAGCACAGCTTCTCAGAGAGCCCCGGGAGGACCTGGGAGCACACCGCTCCTGGGAGGAAGAAGTCTCATCGCCCAGCCACTGTGGCGGGTCTCGGGGGAGAGCCCACCCGGCCCCGTGTGCCGCAGGATCACCGGCACAGGGACAGACCCCCAGGCGAACGGAGCACCAAAGCCAAGCGGCGCTGCCCGGGGTGAGCGGTGCACCGTCTCCTACAGGAGCTGGGACCCAGCCTGCGGACAGATGGGGGTGAACGGCCACAGCCGGAGGGTGACGACTCCATTAGTGCCTCCCCCCTCCTGGGGGCACTAGGTAACTCGCCGACATCTGGTTCACTCAGGCGTTTGTCCAGATGTCTGCTCCACGTGACGTGAAACATGTGGCTCGGCGGACAGACCCACAGCCTCCTCTCCCCAGAGAGGACTGAGTGGGAATGAAGGGCCAGTTGTTGAAATGACCTTCACTCAAGGCCAACTCATCTCTGCCCTATAACCACAAGAGGTTTTTTCTTTCTTTTGGAAAAAACGTACTCCCGTAAAAAAAAAAAAAAAACAACAAAAAAGTACACTTTCCTTGCCTCGCTTCAGTAATGATCAACAGAAATGACAGTGTTCCCTGCCCAAGGCTTTTCTTCACTCCAACTACAGGAAGGTGAGAGAAGCGGCCCCGAGGACACTGAGGGCTGTGCATCTTCGGCAGAACCAGGCTGGCAGTGGATCCAAGAGCCCCGCAGAAGAGCAGCTGGGGAGAGAGCCGCTGGTCATCACGCGGACACCCAAAGGGGCCCGGTTCCCGTCTGTGACATGACGTTTCCACTTCCACTGCTGCACGCGACCTGCCCACACTTACGCAAGGACATGAGCCTTCCCGGGCTTGGGGGCACCTGAGCTACCACGACCCAGGCCGGAGAGCAGCCCGCTGTCTGCAGGTGCCGGGCGGCCCCCACATCCAAAGCCCAGGGAGGAGGGTCGCGGTGTAGCCCCACCTCCCGCCGTGAACTTGAGGATTCACGATACACCTCCAAAATTCAGGCTCACCTCCTGTTTACCCACATGGGAGGCTGTGCTCAGCTTTTCCATTTAATTTTTCCCCTTCCCGACGACACGGCAATTCAAAACCTGCGTGGGATTCTCAAGAGGAGGGCTGCGTTTTATTAATACTAATATTTGGTTGCCAAAAAAAGCAGTGGCAGCTGGGGGTAGGGGCCAGGGGGATGTGGGCTTGAACCTCAGACTGCTATCACCAGGCTGTGTGAGTGGAGCCTGTCCACCGACCTCTCTGAGCCTCCCGTTTTGTCACTCGGAAGGCATAACTAGCGACCACCCCCAGGGCCACTTTGAAGATCAAGAGAGACTCACAGCCGTGTCCAAGGCTGCATGGCAGGAAGCTGCATGTGACGGACTCGGGCAGCGCTCAATAATTATACCTTCCTCTCATCCTTCTCGAAACATCTGATCAGAAGATCTTTTTTTCCATTTGCACAAATTACATCTTTTTTCGCTATTCATAATTTCCTCTTTATTTTTAAAAGAAGATGGTGGGCTGGTGAGATGGGAGTGTGGGGCACACATTAAGGTTTCAATCCAGAATGGACAATTTTCTAGATTTCCATTACCCGGCTTCCATGCCCTATCTTAAACACAGCTGTCAGGACAAATGGCTCATTAAAAAGATTGTTTTGACTGACGGCATGTTCATGTATCAAACTGGAAATCCATCCAAAAATACTCGGGGGAGGTAGACAGAGGTGGCAGCCAGCCGTGGAATGGAGAGGCTCTGCAGGGTGTCAAGCATGAAACTTGCTGGGGAAAAGGTGCTCCAGCCTGGACTCGAGACAGGGAGGTCTCGGAGGGGAGCAGCAGCCACTGAGATGGGAGGGGGCCTCAGGAAAGTCAGCTTCTGGGTCAATAACCAGAGAAAGAAAGGTGGCCATCAGGCAGATCGGCACGGCATGTGCCAGAAGAGTGAGCTTTTCCATGAGCCCTTTACCTGGTGGTCTTCCCTGGGGAACTGGCCGCGCCCTTGTCTTCCCTCGGGACGACCACTGCCTCCGTGTGACCTCAGCCACCCGACCCCGCTGCTGACGACTCCAAGCCATTTCCCAGCCCAGACAGTTGTTGGACCGAGTCGAGGATCCCTCTTTCCAAGGTCCCTGCAAGCAAAGGGCAAACTTGACTCACGCAATGCTTTCGCCCCCAACACCTGCTCCTCCTCTCGTGGGCTTCCCGGGAGGGCATGCAGTCACCTGCTCCATGGACACAGGCCATGTGTCCCACTGCTTTTCTGCTAGAGCCCGCTCACAGCGCTTTCGGCTCTGCACCCCCAGGACAGTCTCTGTGACTGCCGGTTCCCCTTGTCTTCCTGCCTTCCTGGCCGCCCTCCTCTCTGTCCCCAGATGTGTCAGGACGACAGCGGCTTGAAGAAGTAAAAGGTACGTTTGGACTTACGATGTATTTATCCATCTCACATAAAGAAAGGAGGCAGGTGGTCAGGGTGCATACAGTTTCGCTCAAGGATTTCACCAAATATGTTTTTGTGTTTGTGTTTTGTGTTTGCAGGTTCCTTCTGTTTTTCTGCTCTGCCATTCTCAGCTTATGGCTTTGTCCTCAAGACAGCATGATGGCTGCAGGGCTTCCAGACCCTGTGTCCACATTCCAGGCAGGAAGAAGAGAGAAGGGCCAGCCAAAAGCTGTCCAGGAAGCCCCAGGGGCTAGATTCCAGGACAGAGACAAGCAGTCACACTAGGTGTTGAGGGGTCTGGCAAGGCGTATTTTCAGCCTGTCCCACTGGCATCCTGAACAAATCCAGGTTGGGAAAGAAAAAAGTGCATCGTGGACACACCGAGCAAGGCTGTTCCTTCTAAAATGCAAAACCGGACTGACATAAAACCTTTCCGTGCTTCTTTAACACCTGAGGGTCCGGATCTCGCTCCTGTTACACACCACCAAACATCTCGAGTCCTGCTCTACTCACCAGTGGTTTCAAGGCCAGCGTCCACACGCACCAGGCTGTTGTGGGGCTCTGGGCTCAGCTCACGCTCTGTCCTGTGGTTTGAATGCCCCCTTCCTGCCCACATCTGCCTGGTGAGCTCTTACCCTTCAAGCCCCTGCCTGCTCAGCTCCTTGAGGAAAGCATCCTGGCCCAGCTGAAACAAGCTGATTCTCCTTCCTCCTGATTCTTGCACATTCCCCTACTTGCATCCTGCGGGTTCTTGCTTCCCACCTTGGTATCCCCTACTGGTCTGTGAGGACAGAGGGCAAATCTATTTAACTGGATACCCATCCTCAGAAGGAAGAGAATAGAACTGCTGCTCTATAAATGACTGTTGGACAGATGGACGGTGAATGAGTATAGGAAACTTGAGGCAACTCATAAGCTGTGTGTTAGGAGGTGTCCTGGAGAAGAAATTCCAAACTCCCCATTTTGTCAGTGTTACCTACAGAGAAGTAGAGTTCCGGCATTTTCCAATCTTACAAAAGAATTACCGTGTTCCTCGTCAAAGAAGGCCTGATTATTACTAACAAGAGGGTGGAAGACAGAGACAGAGAAATGAGCACGGATTCGGAATCATGTCTTGTCACTTAAATGCCACATGACAAGCTACTTTACCTCCCTGAATGTCCATTTCCTCCATTTTCAAAAAGGGATGCCAACAGATCCCTCATGGAGTCGCTGTGAGTTTCAGAGATGATGGGTTTAATCCTCAGCACAGGTTCACTGCACGCTGGAAACACAACGCTTTTCGGCACTGTCCCTGAAATAAGGTGTGAACGTGGGTTCTTTCTTCCTTGCCACAGGAGGCGCGGCTGGCCACTTTTAATACCATGCCCCTCCCTTTTTCTCTTTGATGGAAAAAAATCCTGATTTTGTTCCGGGAAATATCCTCCTCCAGGAGGTCATGGGCTTCCTCCCAGAGCCAAGGTCACGGCCGTGGTGGTAAATGTCCTCCTACGGCCACTAAGTGATGAGCTTGGAATTGGTCTGTGGCCCAGGTCTGGATATGAAGCTGTGGGAAGAGATCTGCCGGGGTCCTGGGAAAGGTTCTGCTTCTTCTCAGAAGCCCCCTCTCACTTCTGAATGTCAAGTCCAGAACTAGGGCAGCCATCTGAGAAAGTTCAATCGGAGGAAAAGGCTGCGTGGCGTGGCGGGTGGGGGGCAGCAAGGAGAATCAAAGCAAGATCCTGGTCCCCGAGTTGGCCTGGCTGAGAGCCTGAACCATGCCCAGCCTTCTACTGACATGAGATAAGAAACTTCCTTACTCTCTGCAATGGGCGAGTTGGGACTTTCCCATAACAGCCAAAAGGAACTAACACTACCCTATACGTTTTAGGACAGTAACTCTCCTTTTGGGGTGACCAATAATCCACTTTCAAACACTATATCAACTGGCTTTTGGAAGCTCTTACAAAATAATAGACTTCACTTGTTCTCCAACAGGTCCCAGGATGGTTCCTTGATAGGGTGGGACTCCATTAGAGCACTGTTTTGTCAGTGACCTTCCTGACATCCTTTCTCCGGCTCGCGAAATTGCTTTCTCAAGCATCATGCATTCAGTAGGACCGAGGCGTGGACCCAAGGCAGCGCAGTGGCACAGAGGAGGGGGAAGGTGGCTCAGTAACCTCAGGCCACGTCTGTATGACAACTCAGAGGCAATTTGGAAGTGAGAAACAGATAACACACATCAGAGGCAGAGTGTGTCAATAAAAGACTCAAAACACGGTCAGTCAAAAACAAAGGAAATCTTTTCCTCCCTCAGATCTTAAGCTTTTCACATTTAAGATTAAATGTGGAAAGTGCTAAGTGGCATAATTTTTTGAAACAAACTGATGGCTCTGTAACTATTATCCTTATTAATGTAAGAGTCAATGGTGACTGATCTTACGTACCTGGACCAGGGGTTGTGAAACTACAGCTCAGGGACTGTTTTCTTATAAGGTGTGGGAATCAAGAATGCTTCTTAACCTTTTAAATGCCTATAGGTAGGTTTATTTAACCATCTATGTAATACTCTTAATTTTGCCTGTTGGCCCACAAAGCCTAAAATATGTACTATCTGGCCATTTACAGAAACAGTCTGCTAACCCCGATCTAGATACCACTACAGGGAATCTTTTAATTCTCTTTTCATTTTTGGAAAAACTGAGAAAATTCAGATGAGTACAAAAAATAATGCAACCTTTATATTCCCACCACCCACAGATAACAAATATTAACATCTTGTAATAACCACTTGCACAGTTTTCAAGAATGAAAAAATTATAATTATATAATCTTCACACAATTATAGCCCAAGTCCCCTTTGATGGCCACAAGCTACACCAGAGGCACCTGCCTTTACCTTTAAGGAATGGGTACGTTTGGCCAGAGAGTCAGTGACTTTGACAAGGTTAAAACACCTTTTTTTTTTAACCTTGATCACAATGCTTCTAGGTGGATGGATCAAACACACAAAAAGCAGTCTTTGTCATGACACATGAGCTTGGCATACAGTAGGCAACCTCCAAAATCTTCTGAACTGAATGGATGTCCCCATCAAAGCAAACGTTTGATGGAGCGATTTCATGAAGACACAGCCATGAAGTAAAGGTTGTTAGGAATGAAAAGAAGAAAGAAAGAGGGAAGAAATGTCCCTGATATGGAGGCTATCCAAGGCAACAGGGGTGACACAATTCTCACAGTGTCATGGGAAATCATGCCCCTATCCAATAATAGCAGCAAAGCATTTACACAGCTTCAAATGCAGTTTATGGAGAGAGGAATTTAAATATTAGAAACAAACGCCCAACGCGTCATGAAGTCCCCTCTAAGATGTCTACACTGACTGTAATTCTCTGCTTCCTTCCCTTTTCCCCTTAGACTAAGCTTTCCGATCTAGATGCCACTACAGGGAATCTTGTAATTCTTTTTTCATTTTTTGGAAAAACTTAGAAGATTCAGATGAGTACAAAAAATAATGTAACATTTATAATACCACCACCCACAGATAACAAATATTAACATCTTGTAATGTCTGCTTTCACAGTTTTTAAGAACGAACAAATTACAATTATATAATTACAGGGAGATCATGACCTAAGCCGAAACCAAGAATGGGACACTTAACCGACTGAGCCGCCCAGGAGCCCCAAGAAAGAATTTCTTAATAACAAGAAAATGCTAATGAATAGACTGTTTATGAACCAAGCCCCTACGAAAACAAAACAAACAATGCCCAAGCTGTGCACCCGGGCAGAGGCACCTCTGTGTTGAATCACAAATCATACTAAAGACAGGGGACTTCATAAAGCCAATGAAAGTGACACTTGGGGAACTGCCAGAATCGGGAGAGGGGAAGTCATCAACACGTAAGGCTGTGGCAGAAGAAACACACACACGTGTACACACGGGAGTTCCTGAGAAGGGCAATAATCAGATTACTGAGGATTCAGAATCAGACCCTTAGGAAAACTGATGAAACCTGTAATTATTTTTCTCTCATGCAAAAAGGACCCTCTGCTGTCAAAAGCAGGATGCTGTCGAACAATTATTTTAGTCTATTCAGACCAAGGAAACCAAGTCTACACTTGATTCATTCCTTATGCATTCCAAGAGTTGGTGCATGTTTGCAACAACAAACAACAGTTTAGCAAACACAAGCTAAAGTAAAATGGATTGCCATGATTTGTCTCTTTTTGCAAAATAATGTCTCAAATCAACCTTTATCTTTATTTCATCACAATTTTCTAAGACCTACGTTCCCCACATTTTTAACAATTTTTTAAGTCTGCTTACTTATTTTGAGAGAGAATACATATGCGCACGAGGTAGGGAGGGGCAGAGGGAGAGAGAGAGAGAGAGAGAGACAGAGAGAGAACCCCAAGCAGATTCTACACTCAGTGTGGAGCCCAACTCGGGGCTCCATCTCACAACCATGAGATCATGACCTGAGCTAAAACCAAGTCAGATGCCTAACTGACTGAGCTACCCAGGCACCTACAGTCCCCATTTTTTAAGTGAGCTTTTTCTGGTACCCATGATCCTCAGCTAAGAGCCTCCCTGGACTTGTATCCCAAGGGAGCCAGCCAGGGTACAGGGGTGGCACGGACCCCTCCCTGTTTTGTCTGCAGAAGGCATAATTCACATGCTCAAGGTCAAAGGACGAGCTGAGAAGCTCACTCTGGAAGAACGACCGCTGGTTGCCGAGGCCAGAGGAGCATCTCACACCCGGATGGACTCCCCGGAACCTCGCTCCACGGACCCCTCAGACGGTGCGGCTCCAAGCCTCCCTGTTGAGGCGGACCAGCTCCTTCCTGGGTTAGCCCCCGCAGAAGGGCAGGTGCAGAGTGGAAGTGCGGGTGAGCAGGTGGGCAGGCCCCAGCACAAGCTGGCCTGGCGCCTTGCTTTCCTGCCGTCAACACCTGTGCCCGATGCGCACTCTGCTCATTACGCCGACAGCAGCATGGCTAAGAGGTCAGAGCGCTGGGGCAGGTGCCCAGCTCGGCCACTTCCCAGCTGTGTCTCTCTCTTTTCTTGTCTATAAAATCAGAGCAGCGGGACCTGTACTGTTGACACGCACTCATAGAACTGTGCTGTAATATTTAGTGAGTGGTAATTACTATGACACAAATGTAATGTTAATTGTGCTGTAAATGGCTTATGAAATAAAACTAGTACTGAGGAGGTTGGTTACCCTGTGGTTTCTAGCACCCACTGGTGGCACATCAGGGGCTGTCGCGGGGACATGGGACTCCAGTGTGGTGGGCAGAGGAATAGCACGGTGCCTAACATGGTTAGGAAGTCTGGGGTCCTGACTCTGGCAATACTCCAGCAAGCCAGCAGTGGGCAGGGGTGTGACCTTGTGGAAAGGAGAAGATACATTCCCTACGCTTCTCTTTACCGAACGTGAAGTCACTCACAGTATCCTCAGGGTAATGATGTTAACGGCAGTAAGACGGATAACCCCAACGGCACTTTTGTGACTGAGCACCCGCCGGGAGCCAGACACTGTGTCAGGGAACTGGATTAGCTTATCTGATGCCCACAAAAACCTGACATAGTACTACCTGCTTCACAGCTCTGTGACCGGGACAGGTGATTCCACCTCCTGGACTCAAGTCTGCCCGTCAGTGGCAGAGACAGAACACGGACACCTTGCGGGGCTGTTGTGTGGGCTGTGGTGACAATGAGCATGGCCACTGACAATACCATCAGTGTAAAACTGAACGTGACCCAGGGCACCTGGGTGGCTCAGTCGGTTAAGCGTCCGACTTCGGCTCAGGTCACGATCTCACCGTTCGTGGGTTCAAGCCCCGCACTGGGCTCTGTGCTGACAGCTCCGAGCCTGGAGCCTGCTTCCGATTTTGTGTCTCCCTGTCTGTCTGCCCTTCCCCTGCTCATGCTCTCTCTCAAAAATAAAATAAAGATTAAAAAAAGAAAAATGATGGAACATGACCCATGGCTCTCAGGAAGCTTGTTCATCCTCTCCCTTTCTCAGCAGAAAAACTGCTCTACTAGGTGTCTTCACTGGCATCTGGGAGGGAGCGAGACTCCACCCCCCCAAGAGAGACACAAGCACAGTCCGCAAGGCCGCACCCAGGCAGGGTGACCCAGCAGGAGGTTCATGGCTAAGGTAGCATCGCACCTGCCCTGGACATGCCCCCTCCCACCTGGGCATCGTTACTGCAGGGAACTCCTTTCCGAGGCTCCCAGTGCGGCACAGGGTAGTGCTCTGTGTAAGACAAACACCAGAGAGAAGGGCCTCTCCTTCTTCTCATGTGTCTGTAATTTAAATTTAAAGATGACTCAGAAGCCAGACAGCCTCTGTGTGTGCTCAGCTCGCCCACCTGTACTAAGGACAGGTCACAGGGTCCTCCGCGTTGTTATCCAAAGGGGTGCCATTCTTTCACCTCTAAATCAATCATCAACATGCCAATGTTTTTGTTAAGTAAAATGAGAACACAAAAACAAAAACAAAGCAATCTCTAGCTTATTTTAAATAACAGTATTCTAAATGTTCACTTCTATTGTTGGCCACGGTGGGGGCAAATACCTCTTAAAGGAAAGTGAGTCCAGTACCTAAAAAGTACCTTCCCAGAACCAGTATGGGAAGTCAGAGTGTTTAGCTAAACTAGGGATATTTCACAAAGGAATCCCACTGCTCATGTGAAAATGACATTGCTATTTAAAAAAAAAAAAAAAAAAATGACCTAAAAAGAGAAGAGACAGTGTTTTGATTTCATAAACTTAAAACAGTCGCTGCTGCTTCCCATGCACTTGTGCGTTTCTGAAAGGCCACGATGGGGTTCTTCGATAGGATTTTATCATTTTTAGCTTGAGAGGGACCCACCATGCCGCAGAAGGAACCGCGGTCTGTCATGTTCATTACCCTCCACGGTGCCTAGCCCCGGGCCCCTGCTACTTGTTGAATGAGTAAATGTTGACTTAGCTCTGGAAACCAGCAGCACACAGTTACACACGCCAGATTCTCAATTTATAAATATTTACAGTCAGGACTTGATTTCGACTTTAATTAGCCCAACTGTTAAGGATACCTCCACAGTGAGAAATGAAACCCATCCCGTGGCACCAGATGCAGCTTCGGCAGTTGGGCTCTTATCTCGGTTTAGCGTGAACGACGTAAAGACATCCAGTGACTAAAGCATGATGGTTGAGGGTGAACTGATCAAAACAGAAAACAGATCCAACCTGGGAAAATGAATTCAAGACCAAATATAACTTAAAGAGGGTAAATTTCCTCAAGCTGCTAGGCCCCCAGAAACTCTGGATTCTACAGACGCTGAAAAAAGGATAGGTGATGCGTTCTCACTTGAGAGTTGGTGAAACTTTTTAAAAAATGTTCATTCATTTTTGAGAGAGAGAGAAAGTGCCAGTGGGGGGAGGGGCAAAGAGCGAGACAGACAGAATTTGAAGCAGGCTCCAGGCCCTGAACCGTCGGCAGGGACGTGGGGCTCAAACTCACGAACCGTGAGATCATGACTTAAACCGACTGAGACACCCAGGTGCCCCGAGAGTTGGTTACGAAAACAACCACTAGGATCCTTTTTTAAAATACATTTTATTTTTTTTTTAATTTTGTAAATGTTTATTTATTTTTGAGAGAGAAAGAGAGAGGGAGGGAGGGAGGGAGGGAGGGAGGGAGACAGAGAATCCAAAGCAGCTCCGTGCTACCAGCACAGAGCCGGACGCGGGGCTCAAACTCACGAACCGTGAAACCATGACCTGAGCCGAAGCTGGACGCTCAAACGATTGAGCCACCCAGGCGCCCCTTAAAATGCATTTTAAACAAAGGGCACTGTGAGATGGCTGCCATTGTCTTGTGGACACATTTGCTAGATTCAGAAAAACCTGCCTATGACAGCGTGTATTCACAGGTGTCTTCAGCAACGCATCAACTGGTTTAGAAAAAGTAATGGGGAGTCAAATTCTGTCACTAAATTCCAAAGGAATTTTTCCATCTAGTTGAGGGCTTCCCTGCCTCTGATAAAAGCAAACATAGCAAGTATTCCTTATCCGCACTGAAAAATCTCACAGTCCTTGCGACACGGTCCATCTTCCCGCACATCCCAGGAGCTAAGAAACTTTCTGTCTAGCTTCACTTCCCGTAGTTTGTATTAGAAGAAGAGTTGCTAATTGCTTTCTTTCGCCACTTACAAAGTCAGGTTGGCACGTGCCTCTCCTCGAGGGGAGATTCTCGCACACGCCCTCTCGAGGCATCCCAGGGCGAGAGGCACCGCCTATGGATAAAGCCAGACCCTGCGTCAAGCAAATTTGCCGGCTATGGGCTCGTGGTGGGGTCCAGGGTCATCTCATGACACACAGCCCTTCGTGGAGCACATACTGTGTCCCCGCGTCACTTCAATCTGGTGCTCACACCAACCCTATGAGGCTGGGACCAGAGCCCCCATTTGACAAGTGAGAAAACTAAGGCAGAAAGATGTCGGGCAGCTCATGTGAGGCCATGCAGCTGGGGAGGGCCACCAGAGGATCTGAATCCGGGTCTGTTTGAAACCCAAGCTTGCCTGCCGCCCTGTGCTGTGATATGGCCCCATCGCTCCCGCTGGTGCACACCTGCTCTCCCTACACCACCTCCACGAGTTCGGCCCTACCCGCATGGTAATGGTGCTACTACTGACGATTTTTACCTTGAAGAGCCACTTATGTATTTTTTCAAACACATGTTAAAATAAACACCCAAGTGCTGGACTTAAGTGTCCCCAGGTCACCTCCCACAGGGACCTCCAACGGGGCATGCCTCACCCGGGTGTGTCCTCCATGGAGGAACCTGAGGCTCGCTCTGGGCGGACCCTTCAGCGGGTCAGGCAGCTGCCGCGGTGGGGTCACCAGAAGCATGCTGGAGTTAGACGCACACACGGTGTGGACACGGTCTGAGGGCAGGGCAGGAAGATTTCTCTGAGCCAAAGGCGGGGAAAAGTACGACCCGCCAGCTCACACCTGGCTTTTGTAAGTAGAGTTGTGCTGGAACAGGGCCACGCTCATTTGCTTATGTATGTCTGTTACTGCTACAAAGGCAGAGCTCTGCGGTTGCCACGGAGACCACAGCCCAAAGTGTTTACTGTGTGCCCCTTGGCAGAAAAAGTTCACCAAGACCCCGCTTTACGTGATACATTTCCCATCCAAAGCTCAGTTCGCCAACACTGATCCACAGGTAGTATCGACATTATCTATGATTCTGCTGATAAGTATGTGAATCAAATCTAATTCCATTCCACTTAGCCAATATTTGTTTATTGACAGGGCAACCACATGACAGTTTTGGCCAGAGGCTGGGCTTACAGAGGTGAATACAGCTGGGATTCCATTTTTGGAGGAATCAGGACATAAACAAATAATCTCAATACAACTCAGAAGGACATCAGAGTAGAATCAGACGTTTTATTTTTCCTACAAAGTGGACCCTGGAAACCCGACCATTTTGTTCTTTCAAACTTTGAAATTTTCAAATGATAATTATGGGCTAAGATCTCTTTCTCTCTCCAGTTTTTTTTTTTTTTAAAGGAATAAATACTGGAGATGAAACTATTTCTGTGAAATTACTCATTAACTTTTGCAGGAAAGATCAACTTATTGGAATGTTTCGTAATTGCCAAATTCGCTCTGGGCTCCCTACTACACAGTTCTCATCTCTATGTTGAGAATGGAAAAAAAAAAAAAAAAGGTATCGAGACATCAAGGGAGACGAGGTCAGTTAAAAGAGCCAGACTTTTGTTTTTTAAGATTGAGTTCTTAAATTGGAATCCGTATTAACTAGGTCACAAATTAACCTTTTGCTGAAAAAGGCATGAGGGACAGAGACAGTGGTTGCGTTCAACCACGATTTCATTATCTACTAACTGTCTTTGCAACTCAACTAGGTATCAGGTGAATTAAGGGGAAAACCAATTTCTACATCCCGTGGATGTGATGAAATTGATTATCCTCAGGCAGTACAAAGGAAGACCGAAAATAACGGGTGCAGCTCCCCATCTGTGCGTCTGTCCTGCCCTGATAACTGTTTATTTGCGCTGGCTGTTGAAGACGCTTTTGTACCACACAAAGAAGGTTTTTCACTGAGCTTCAAAAGGAGAAACAGAATGCATCCGTTTCTAGGGAAACCTGAGCGGGGAGGCTCGCAGGCTTGGATTCATAGAACGCATCCCAACACACACGGTGGCCCATTGTATAGTAACACCCCTCCTCCTCATTTACCTCATCCCGTTTGAAAAATTAATGCAACAATGAGAGATGATTGTTGATGTTCGTTATTAAATCATTTATTCATCCCACACAATGATTCAGAATTATTCATTAAGCTTGCTGGAAGGAAGCTGGGTTTTACCTCCATGGTGGTTTGAGGAGGGATGTGCTCTTTAAAAGGATATTTTATAACAACACAATTATCATAATTAAAAGCTACCCTGATATTCTGATGAGCCTTTGACATATTTTTGAGTACCGGCATTTTAACTCAGGGAGATAAAGGAGACTGGAATAGCACGAGGGAATAATATTGCTGTGGGGGAAAAGCTGGAGGCAGCATTAAACAGCAGCATCACCCCCAATTTGATCACGGTCTTGAAGTTAATGAATCTTATGAAATGTCACTTGAACTCTGGCTTTCCCAAAGGAGTCCAAGAATTACAATGCTGTGAGCTGAGCGATCTCTGGGATCGTGAGTCATGGGTGCACACATTCCCTAGGAGAGACAACCTATTCATGCTTTCACCCTAAGCAGATCACTCAGCCTGCCACCGAGCTGGGTCCACATCCGGCATGGATCTCTTCTTGACATTGCCCTTGGTTTGCTGTGTGTGTGGAAGGCCATAAAGGAAAGGGCCAGGCTTGGTAAGCCACTAAAACTGACAGGTGACAGCAGGAAGGACAACTGTCTCTGCTTTTCCCTGGTTAAGCAGGCTTAGGTGAAGTTCCTAACGCCAGTGGCCAACAGGACTCCGTCTCATACGTGAAGGTACCTGGTGTGAACAGTGGGGGGCCAGGTGGGAAGAGAGAAATTGGCTGCTCTATGAACCTGGAAAGCCAGCATCAAGGGAGGACATCACGCAGAAACGAAAGGCTTGGACGTATGCTCGATCCTTGGAATGCACCTTGAAAAGCTCTATGCCCAGGAGCTCCGTGACAGCACGACCCTGGTCTCTGTGGCCAGCATACAGTGGGTGCTAAGCAAATAAATCGGCTGTGTCAGTCCTTCATTCACTCTACAAACACGGATGAGGCACTGACTAGGAACTGACCTGAGCCAGGCGTCCTGAATGCAGAGATGAGCACAAGAGCACCGCCACACTCAAGGAGCCGAGTCTAGCGGGTGACTGAGATAAGTCAACACAAACGAGTCTGCTGGGATCAAGGAGAGCTGAGGAAGAACCCAGGGCAGGGCTGGGGGCACCTCACGCAGAAGGTGCTGAAGGGGAGTAGCTGGCCAGTGAAACGGGAGAGTCAGAGACAATGGGGAAGAGTGGGGAGCTGGCTTTGCCCTGGGGCTGAGGGGGGCCAGAAGGGTGGGGGGCTGGAGAGCTGCCACTATGGCCCAGATGGTGGCCTCAAGAGGTGGACAGTCTAGAGAGATGTTAAGGCACTGGAAATACCGGAGTCTTCTGGGCCGGGCGGCCCTACCGGAGATGGACCCGGCAGCGTTCCAGAGCCTGACGCCATTAAGGCTGGAGTAAGACTAGTTCCTCTGCTCAGTCTCACGCTTAGCAAGCGAGCTCCTGACTGGAACGTGGCTTCCCATGTCGTTCTGCCCACGGGAAGAGACTGTGCCGTTGGGGCGGAGGGGAGGGTTTCAGCCGGGCTTTGCATCAATCGATGGGCATTCTGGTGGTAGACCCCCACCTCTGTGAGCCGGGGCAAGTGGAGCCCACCTCCAAGACCTGGACCAGCTGGGGGTGTGCTGAGAGCTCGCGGGGCCGCAGGCCCGAGGGGGAGGTGGCTGGCGCATCCCAAGTACCCCGCCGCCTTCCGGGCCTCCTGCTGGGTGGGCAGGAGGCCTCCCCGGAGGCTGCCTGGTTAGAGCCGTGGGCTCTCTCTTTATAAATGCCTACAGGTCTCAACATCGGGGGTGCCAGTGGGCCGCACGTGCACACGCCACTCAAGAACGTGGTTGACAGGAACAGGGAACAAAGAGCGGCCACGGGGATGGCATTTACATCATTTAACATTTGATATGAAAGGAATCACTTCTCTGGCATTAAATGTTCTCTCTGACATTATTCTCTGTTACAAAATAGTCTCCACGGTGGTGCTGATGCCATCTTGACACTTCATTTCCTTGTCATCAAAATGGTTTTCTGCACCAACTCAAGCATGGCATGAAATTTCAAAGGCCTCAATAGAAGTTTTCCAACTTCATCTCCATGGAACAGTTGGATAATGTCTCCAATTATGCAAGCCTTTTGTAAAATGTCTCAAAAATACAGAAGAGCCTATTGTACATTTAACAAGTAAATGCGAACACATTTAAATGCTCGAAGATGAAAAGAAGAGTATAAGAAATTTTGTTTTTTTAAATGAACGTTTGCTATGGGGTCAGGCCGCCACCTCCCTCTCCCTATCTCCTAACAAACAAGTGATGTATTCAAATTTTAGAAGCATTTGACGAAGTACACTCTGGAAAGATCTGAAAGGAGGCATTAAAACCAAAACAAGAGACACAACAGTTGTCAAAACCGGAATCCTGCCGTCACTGGTCATGCAGGGAATCGGCTTGGGACGACCCATTTCACAGGACAGAAACACTACAGGTGCTGCAGGGAGGAGAGAAGGAGGTGTGCGGACCAGTACGCCGTCCGAGGGCTTCACGGTGTGTGTGTGTGCGTGTGTGTGCGTGCACACGCACGTGTTAAATACGTGATTCACCAAACATTTACAGCAGGTTAAATCTGACTAAATACATTTCTGTCTCCTCGATCTGGGGGAGAGTTTAGTCCCTGTTCTAGGAAAAGTGATGAGGCTCCAGGACACCCACGTCCCAGGACTCCCCGGGGTTACATCCAACACTGGTAAAGCCTGCCTCTTGAAGATCACCTGCCGTTGGGCAAGTTGGTGCTTCACAGAGGTATGAGAAAAGATGACGCTGGCATCATCCCTTCTCCCTGGGTCGGTACAGCCACACTCAGACCCCGTCCAACCCCAATAACCCCACACCTGCGGGACCCCCAACCTCAGCTGCCAGCAGCTGCCACAACCTCACTACTTGGTAGGCCAGGGGCTACTGGAATGCTTTACAGGCCCCTTCTCCTTTAATCCTCACACCCACCCTGTGAGAGACCTCCTTCTGCTACTCCCACTTGACAGATGAGGACAACGAGGCTGGAAGGCCAGGCGGCTCGTCCAAGGCCACAAGGCCAGTGAGCGGTGGAGCTGGGGTCAGAACCCGGTTCTGTCCAAAGCCCCCTCCTCTCTCTGCCTTGCCAGGCTGCGGGGGGTAGGGGTGGGGGTGAGGCGGAAGAAGGATCTGGAAGCCTCCTCTCTAGATGGCCCTCCCCACCAGCCCCCGGGGTCCAGGGCGCTACCTGCTCGGACGAGCTTGTCAGCCACCTCCCTGCGCACAGACTTGGTGAGGTTGAAGTAGTCGTCGTCCTCGTCGATGCTCTGGAGGAAGAGCGGGATGTGCTGGAAGACGATGGCGTGCTGGCACTCGCGCTGGCCCGCGACGCTCAGCTGCTGGTCCAGCCACTGGTCCTGCGCCTGCTTCAAGGCGGGGCACCGGGAGGCATCGTACCAGAACTGGGAGTTGAGCACGAGGCACAGGACGCCCCCGACCCAGAAGCTGAAGTAGTCATCCCCCCAGGTCTGCTGGAACTCTGCCACGGTCTCGGGCGTGGGGGCGTTGCCCAAGTCGTGGTTGCCACTGACGAGCACCAGCGGGATGTCGCTGTCCACGCGGGCCAGCACCCGCTGCAAGTCCGTGGTCTGCTCCTTCCGCCAGGGCGTCCCTGCAAGAGTGAGGGTCACGTCTGAAACGGCCGTGGCGGTTCATGCATTTACTGACACAAGAGAGTACGATCTAGAAATACACGCAACCAGGTGCGTGAAACTGCAAATGGTATGTTAGAAGCAAATCAACAAGTGAGGCGGGACCTCTGGCCCGCTTCCCTCAGGGCGCTGTGGAAATTCAGAGTCTAAGTGGCCGTCTGCCCCAATGTTGCTGACTGGGAGATGATACAGAGTTATTCTAATATTAAATATTAGTGAGGCTTAATTTCTTTTATTCAGATGAAAAACAGTTGTGGCTTTTCTGTCCTCTCTCAATGGATCATCACGTGTGCCCCTATCGTGTGTGCACGCTTTGAAAGCTAGTCCCAAACCAACTGCTACTTAAAGTTATTCTTACCGTACGCATGGCCTTGCAGACTGTGTGAGCACTTGTACCGGAAAAATTCTTACAAATCAACTGGCCTGTGCATTTGGCCAAACCCCGCTCCCCCATGCCCCATACAGGGGAAGAGGTACTTTATATCCTACTAGTAGTGTGAAAAAGGGCACGGGCTCAATGTCTTTTTAAAAATTTTTTGACGTTCGTTTATTTTTGAGAGAGAGACAGAGTGTGTGCAGGGGCGGGGCAGAGAGAAAAGGGAGACACAGAATCCGAAGCAGGCTCCAGACTGTGAGCTGTCAGTACAGAGCTGGATGTGGGGCTTGAACTCACAAACTGTGAGATAGGACCTGGGCCGAAGTTGAACGTTTAGCCAACTGAGCCACCTGGGCACCCCTCGATGTCTTAAATATTGTGTCTCACTCCGTCCTACCCCAGACACACAGGATTCAGTATGGAGATGATGATTTGGACAGAGAGTTGTCAAGTAAGTGGGAACCCTCCTTCACATTCCTGGTTTTCCCACTTCCTGCCATAATGTATTAATACTTTAATGAACAGGATTTGAAATGACCAATGCCATTCTGGATCTGGTTTTGGTTGTTTTTGTTAGGTTTGGTTTCCTGAGCCCCTCTGTGCTAATTCATTCAACAATTATTTATTGAGTACTATGTGTAAGGCACCGATTTCGTTACCGGGGCAGGCCGTGAGCCAAAGAGGCACGAATCTTTCCCTCCCAACAGGGGAGTCAGACAAGCGATCCAGCAGATGATAGCCGCACACCATCCGTATCACATGTTGTGAAGCGTTACTGAGGAAGGCAAAGTGGGTGAACGACAGAATTCCTGTACCACGTTCGTCCTGAGGAACACACTCAATACTATGCGTAAGGAAAACAATGAGAGAAAACAGCGGCCAGCTTCCCCAGGGATGGCGAAAATGCACCTGAAAAACCTTGCCATGAGCAGACAAAAACTATACCCGACATTCTGTGTCCGTGATGAATTTAAAAGCAGGCAAAAGGATCCCTACAAAGTGACTGCAGCTAAGAAGGAGGACCAAATGCAGAGAGGAATTCAGGCTAGAGGGCCATAAAATAGGCAGGCGTGACACAGGAATGGGAAGAAACAGACTCGGGAGAGAAATAGAGGCAAGAGAGAAAACCGTTTCAGAAGTTCCAACTACAAGAAATTAGCAGTACCAAGATTTCCTTTACAGCCGACTAGATGCCAGTTTTTCTCAGTCTCCCGTGTGAGCTTGGAAAGAATGTGCACTCTCTAACTGTGGAATATGGGGCTCCGCGCATTGCCACCAAACTTGGTCAAGGTGTGATTCGAATCTCCGGTGCCATTCATGACTCCTTGCTTTTGGCCTGCTGATCCGTGTCACTTTCAGAGACTTGGTTAAGTCTCCACTGTAACTGTCACCTGTTCCGTTTCTCCTTGTGACTATGCCAAGTTTGGTGTGCATTTAATTTTAGCGATGTTGTTGGGATGGGTAAGTTCAGAATTTCCCTATCTCACTGAAACAGCTTTATAATTCATTCTAATAAAATAAATAAAAAGTAAATAAAGAGGCAGATCTACACTGACGCAACAGAAAGATCATTAATATATTAAGTAAACACATGGAGGAAAAAGTCACATGTCAATTTTTAAAAGGCTAACACATATTCACATATGGTGGACGAAACTTCTCCAAAGACGTAAAGAAAACTATTAACTCTGGTTAAATCTGGGAAACAAGTAGGGAGGGAGGGAGACTTCCACATTCAGTTTAAAATCCTTTATACTACATTTTAAAAGTTCCTTCCTTCCTTCCTTCCTTCCTTCCTTCCTTCCTTCCTTCCTTCCTTTTTCCAAGCTTACATATACTAGTTTCCATTTTTATTTAAAGAAAGAAAAGTGTTTTTTTGTTTTTTTTAAAGGTGATTTTAGTTCCAGGATCCTAAGGTTTAAAGAAGATCCAGGAGCTATATTTTGTCAGCTGCATCCCAGTCAAGCAGCTGCATTTTGAAGCAGTCCCAATTTCTGGGATGAGGGGAATTGGTTTGGGGAAGAGGTGAGCTGGCTGACTGCCACAGGAGGAGTTCTTCAGGGGAGAAGCAGGTCCTGCCTGGCACCAGGGACCAGGAAGGCCCTCCCTTGGTGGTGCTGGGCATTAGCTTACAACCAATGTCTGCCTCCTCGCTCTTCTGGACTGGCCCTGGGTCTCCTGGTTTAAAGGGACTGACATTGCTTGTTTGGCTAAACCTGGACTGTGGACATCTGTGTTGACTATACATAACCCCCTCTAAGACCCCATTGTTCAGTTCTTTTCCTACCTCAACAAACAGGGAGGATGACTCCTTTATGATCTTGAACGTGATAAACCATTTCAAAGGAACTCCATAAACCAGCGCCAATCTTTCCTTAACCGGTTTCCTAAAAACCCCAAAGCCACCACGAATGTTCTCTTCTTTCCATTCATGCAGACTTGGGGATACTTATCTGGCACTTACTATATGCATCAGGCACTGTTTTAAGGGCTGTACTCACATTAATTTGGTTTGACAACCAGTGGGGGAGTCAGGATTTGAACTTGGGGCTCCAGCTCAGAGTGCTGCCTCTGATTACAGTCTCTTGGTCACAAACTAAGATCCTAGCTTCCAGGGTGACTTCTCTCAGCCGTCCTGATCCATAGGACAAGGACTTTATAAGGCACTGGGATGCAGAGAGTCTCCCATTCGTGATTTTCAAAAGGCATTTCATCACGACCCTTCACATACTGACACAAATGACGTTTGATCAGCTAATGACCATACACAAAAAAAGCACCTAAAAGAAAGGCTTAGTCAAAATGGGAAAAGGAGACCCTGCCTACAAGCCATCTATAGTGAAGAGCTGTGAATTAGACACAGTAATAGGATGTTTGTTTCCAAACTTCGGAGGGATCCTGCTTTAGAGGAAACCACAATACCCCCAATAAACTGTTAAAAAAACCCCAAAAAACAAGAAACGCATCTTCCCTGGATCCCTTCAGTCAAATATGAGCCTCTCTCATGAAGCTTTTCCAGAACCTTCTATATTCCTCACATGGAGGCACAGTATGAAGGTGGGGTCTAGGGCACCTCGGTTTGGTCCTTGACTCTTGCCTTTCACAAGCCATGTGGCCTTGGGTGACTCACTTGGTTCCTCTGAGCCTTGGTCTCATCGTGTATGAAATGAAGATGGTGACCTCCATACCTCAGAGGGCAAGCGTAAGGATTCGTACCAAGACCACGATTTTCAGAGTTTGTACAAACAGGGATGCAAAAGCACTGGCTGTCTTCCCTCTACCCCAACACCCGAATGTACTGAATTCTCCATTTTTGACTCGTGACTCAAAGTGTGCACACAGCAATCAATAAATCATTTCTGAAGGAAAGAAAACATTCCCCAGGGATAGAAAGAATTTTTAGGTAAGAATTTAGAAGCGATGAAGTAACTTCTCGATTACAAAAAGCCAACAAGCTTAAGGAAAACACTTGCATTATTTTCAACATGCTTTCTTCTGTGTGTACCAGAATGTCTTTAGGGTCAGGACATCAATAACCCCTTAGTATTATTAACATAGCTGCTAGTATATCTTAAAAGTAGGTAGTACTTCCTAAGAAGTCATATTATTAATAGCAAAGCCCAAAGCCAAACCTCACGAGCATCAGGAACAGAAAAAATGTTACTCTGGCCAAGGACACCGAGTTTCCATGAGTTTCTTACGTATCAAGCAGGGCTGTGCACTTCACAGGAAGGATAGAAAGGGTCGCAGGGAAAGGGAAGAAGAGACTTTGGAGAAGGAAGAAAAATCACAAGAAATGACGGAGAAGAAAGAAGGAAATCTCCATTAAAATTTTAGGATTATTTGGGCACCTGGGTGGCTCAGTCGGTTAAGTGGCTGACTTCAACTCAGGTCATGATCTCGCGGTCCGTGAGTTTGAGTCCCGCATCGGGCTCTGTGCTGACAGCTCAGAGCCTGGAGCCTGATTCACATTCTGTGTCTCCCTCTCTCTGCCCCTCCGCCATGCACACCGCTCTCTCTCTTTCTCTCAAAAGTAGAATTAAAAAAATGTTAGGATTATTTGTTCTAGTTCTGTGAGAAACGTTGCTATTTTGTTGGGGACTGCATCAAATCTGCAGATTGCTCTGAGTAGTATGGACGCTTTAACCATATTTATTATTCCAAACCATGGGAATGGAGTATCTTTCCATTTGGTTGTGTGAGCGTCACAGAACTAGAACAAATAATCCTAAAATTTCTATAGAACCACCAAAGACCCTGAAGAGCCAAAGCAATCTTGAGAAATAACAACAAAACTGAAGGTATCACAACCCCAAAGTGAAGTTATATTACAAAGCTGCAGTAATCAACACAGTATGGAACTGGCACAAAAACGGACATATAGATTAATGGAACAGAATAGAAAGCCTAGAAATAAGCCCACACTTATATGGTCAATTAATCTATGACAAAGGAGCAAAGAATATCCAGTGGGAAAAAGACAGTCTCTTCTACACCACGTGTTGGGAAAACTGGACAGCTACGTGCAAAAGAATGAAACTGGACCACTTACACCAAATACAAAAATAAACCTCAAACGGATTAAAGAACTAAATGTAAGACCTGAAACCAGAAAAATCCTGGAAGAGAGCAAAGGTAGTAATTTCTTTGACATTCATTGGCCATAGAAACATTTTTCTAGATATGTCTTCTGAGGCAAGGGACACAGAAAGCAAAATTAAACTATTGGGACCACATGAAAATAAAAAAAACTTTTGCACAGTGAAGAAAACCATCAATAAAACAAAAAGGCAACCTACTGAATGGGAGAAAATAGCTGCAAATGATATATCTGATAAGGGGGTTAATGTCCAAATTATTCAACACCAAAAAACCCAGATAATCCAATTCAAAATGAGGAGAGGACCTGAATAGACACTCTTCCAAAGAAGACATACAGATGGCCAACACAGGAAAAGATGCTCAAGAGTACTCATCATCACAGAAATACAAACCAACCACAATGAAGCTACCACTTTACACTTGTCAGAAAGGCTAAAATCAAAAGATAAGAAATAACAAGTATTGGCAAGGATGTGGAGAAAAAGGAATCCCCTTACGGCACTGGTGGGAATGCAAACTGGTGTAGCCATTGTGGAAAACAGTATGGAGGTTCTTCAAAAAATAGAGGTTCTTAAAAATAGAAATACCACCTGATCCAGTCATTGTGCTACTGGGTTTTTATTCAAAGCAAACAGAAACACTAATTCAAAAAGATATACCGGAGAATTATTTAAATAACCAAGATATGAAAGCAATCATATGTATCAACTGACAAATGGACAAAGAAGATGTGGTATGTATATAAAAACGGAATATTAGCCATAAAAAACGAGATCTTGCCATTTGCAACAAGGTGGATGGAGCTGGAGAGTATTACGCTCAGTGAAATAAGTCAGAGAAAGACAAATACCGTATGATTTCACCCATTTGTGGGATTTAGGAAAACAAGTGAACAAACAAAGGAAAAAGAAACAAATCAAAACCAAGATCCTTAAATATAAAGAACCGATGGTTGTGGGGGAGAGGGGGCTGCAGGGCCGGGTGAAGGAGACGAAGGGACTGAGAGCACAGGTACCGCGATGAGCACCAAGGAACGCACGGAATTTTTGAATCATTATATTATACACTTGACACTGACATAACACGATGTCGATTATACTTGAAGAAAAAACAAAAAGAAGACAGGAGGAGGACTGTTCCAGACAAGTCTCCACGGCGGATGAGGGGCACCTGCTGAAAAGGGGGTACCGAGTGAACAGGGACCCCGATGTCAGCACACACCTGCTAACTGAGAACTCTGGATGGGACTGACGAGGGCAGCGTGGAAACCTGTGATGTGCTTAAAATACATTTTTTAAAAAATTTTTAAATGCAAGTAGTTAAAATAAAACCAGGAGGTAGAAAACATTATAAAGATAATTATAAAGTATTTATGTCATTCATTACCTTTGAATTTTTTCAAGTTTACTTATTTATTTTGAGAGAGAGACAAAGAGAATCCCAAGCAGCCTCGGCACTGTCAGTGTGGAGCCTGACGGGGGGCTCGAACCCATAAACCATGAGATCATGACCTGAGCCAAAATCAAGAGTGGGACACGCACCAAATGAACCACCCAGGGGCCCCATTAACTTTGAATTTTTGATATGATGTGGCACCATGGAATGTGTAACTTTTACTGTCATTACTCATCAAGGCAGAGATCATTATCTTCTTTCTTTGCAAATAGCCTTAAAATACACTGTCTGATAAAATCTCTTGGCAGACTTGGAAGAGAAGTAAATGTCCTTAACTAGATAAAGCACAGCTACAAAAAACCTGTAGCTAATGCCATGCTTAAAGGTAAAAGACTGAACACTCTCCCCCTCTGACTGAGAACACAGCAAAGGTGTCTGGTCTTGCCATTTCTATACAACATCATGCTAGAAGTTCTGGCCAGGGCAGTAAAACCAGAAAAAAGAAATATTTTCTCTTTCCCAACAGACTGGAAAAGAGAAAATAAAACTGCCTATTTTCAGAAGACATGACTGTCTCTGTAGAAAACTCCAAAGAATCTATTGTTAAAAAAAGGTTTCTAGATTAATAAGGGGGGCGGGGGATTAGCTTGGTTATTGGAATCAAGGTCAGTATACAAAAATTAATTACATATATACTAGCAATGAAGAATGAGAGGTATAAATAGAAATATTTGAAAGATATTTAGCGGGTAGAAACAATGGAAGTCCTTGTTGTATGAGTTACAAGAAGGAGAAGAAAGACTTAAAAATAATTCCTGGCATTTCAGCAACTGGGAGGTCATATCATTTACTGATAGGAAAAAGACTGGGGAGGAAAAAGATTCAAGGTAAAAATCAAATGCTCTTTTTCAACATAAAACTTGAAGTACTAATATGGATACAGGCAACAAAAGGAAAAAAAATGGACTTCATGACAATTTTTAAAACTCCTGTGCGTCATAAAGCGGGAGAAAATATTTGCCAATCATGTATCATATAAGGCATTAATATCCCGAATATAGACAGAACTTCTAAAATTCAACAGTGGATGAGGGCTCCACCTTCTGAAGGGAAAATAACACTGTGCTCTACTGAGAGCACATCTCTACCAGAAGTGCAGGTCGACACCACAAACCTTGAGTGCTTACCTGCTCACCACAAAATACCACGATAAACATATTTTGTCTTCTCCTCTGGGGAGAAAGGAGAACAGAAGCTGCCTCAAAGCCCCAGAGAGGATAACCTGGCTACAGAAAAGAACAGAACAAGAAATGAACAGCCAACCTGTGTGTTTCTATTCCCCTTCAACCATCCCAAACCTGGCCAGCAAACGCAGTGATGGGAAAAATCCACCAGAAAACTACTGATGAAAACCATCCACCTCTGAGACCTTCAAAACGTTTCCTCTCCTCTGTGGAGGCTGTCTAAATAACAGATGCTGCGAATAGATTTCAACGGTGTTATGAATCTATTTACTGTTTTAGTAAGACGACTTTCTTCTTTTTTTTCAACAAGCAAACCAATGTTTTTCTCTGTAGCAAATCGACACGAAAGGGTGCTGCTTAAAGAAAATGAGACTTCTCTATTCCCTGGTCCCTGTAGGCACAAGAACTCAAACGAGAGCTGATGCTAATGTACTCAACCACCGTCAGGAAAATTTAAATTAAATAGCAGGACAACTTTAGCAAGCACAGAAACAGTACGATGATGAAATGGGCTATTCATTCGGCAGGATCCAGAGTGGACTTCCAGTTCAATACCAGGGGCGGTGAAAAGAACAAAATCAATATGGCGCTCGAATAAGCACACTCCGAGCAGTTACTTACAAACCAAATGATTTCCCCAGCCTAGGCCAGTGTAGGGGAGGCAGATGAACTAGTCTGTGATGGGCAAGAATTACCTATCTGGAAAATGGCTGCTGTATGCGGTCAGATCCCTTCACACCTGCACAGTCTTGTTGGCCTGCCCCAGCTCTCAGGGGCTTGAATCTGCCTAGTATTTCACATGGCACCAAGGCTGGGCAGTGCAGTGAGCAGCAGTCTCCAGTAGCATTTTCTTGGTGAAGACACTTGGGAGATATATGTGAATTTGGTCTAATTTGGGATCGGCTGAATGCAGAAATTAACAAGACAGTGGGATATGCACAGAACACCCCCCCTTCCTCCCTCCTCTCCCTAATCCCAGTGGTGGGTTCTTGGCTGAGCAACCTCAGAACCCTTCCTCTTCAGTCCAGGCTTTCTGAGAAGGAAAGAAGGTTCAGCAACTTCTCCATCCAGCTGCAATCCAACTTCTACACACACACACACACACACACACACACACACACACGCACACACGCACACACTCACGCACGCACATGCACCATTCCTCTATCCCTAAAGTCTCTTTCCCTAACGGAGCTGTAGCAAACTTGAGGTAATTAAAGGCACAGCTTGCAGCGGACTCTGTGAAGCTGCACTGGGTAGCAGCATGTGCCTATTACAGGCTAAAATGCTTCCTCTCAAATTCTTATATGAAAATCCTAACCCCCAGTAACTGCATACAGTACACAGGCCCTTCCCAGGAGAGCTGACCCGCTGCCCTCTTCTTAAATCCCTCTTTACCTATCGTTCCTGCATCATAGAAAAGGCAAGACCATGTTTCTTCTGCTCTGGTTGTAGCTTACCTCTCGGAGGCCTGCGATGGCCCATGGGTGCCTCTTTGCAATCCGTTCTCACAGCCAGGCCACGAGCTTTCCCAGCCGGGTCACCAGCCCGTCAAATTGCTCACTTCACGGAATTGCAAACTACTCAAAGTTTCAGAGGCTTGGCCTCGTCTTCGTACTCCTCATCCCACCTGACCCTCACATCACCCTTGCGATGGTGCACCGGATGGATGTGGCATCCTACGCAAGAGGCACCTGCTGAAATCCCTGCCCAGTACAAAACTTGCCTGTTTCAAAACTACTCCTGAAACAGGATGGTGTTATTTGCTTACCAGCTCAAGTGCCCCTGACGCTTTGCAAGAGCATGAAAAGTTTTGCATTTTACTCACCACCCGCTTCACCAGCTCTGAAATGACATGATTCTTGACAAACGTTTAATTTGAAGGGAGCTGTATTACTTCAAAGGTAAAGCATAAAGAGGCTTTTCTTTCTTTCTTTCCTTTTTTTTTTTTTTTTTTTTTTTTTGGTACCATGCTATTTTGGGTTCACATAGCATCAATCCATTGTTCTATTCCCATGATTTAGAGATGAGCGAACCAGGACTTACTGTAGTCACAGTGGGGAGGGAATGGGGACCCACAGCCGAGCTGCATGGAGCCGGGGACTCAGCCACGGAGGGCTGGCCTGGGAACTGGCTCGTCTCCGGGGGGTTCGTCGGATTCGGGGAGCGGGGAGACGGGCGTTCTAAACCTCACTCTGTGACAAACCAGCTGTGCTCTTTTTTGGCAACAAGCAGTGATGAGTGTGCCCCCTTGCTATCATTAGTGAGTTTCTATATGCCAGGGCACCAAGGTCAGCACTTCCGACGTATTATTTCAACACGGCCACCATCCCGTCACCATGGCACCACTGCTTGCTTAACTGTGTGCTGCCTTAATTCATCCAGGTATAAAGCAGCAATCAAAACCTGCTATGTCTATGTTCAGTGAATGGAAAACAAAGTCAAGAGCAGTGACGCAACATGTACAGGGCTAGGCGCCCGGGGCAGTGTGAAGGAGACAGACGCGGTCCCTTCTTCAGGGATGCACACACAAGGCTTCTGATGGCGCTGGGTCAGGGAGAACACTCGCACTCGACGCTGGGGACCGTCTTCAAAGGACCATCAACGAACCACTGACCAAGTGACGACAAAGAGCGCACAACCCTCACAGCCTTTTGACAATAAACAACTTGACTCCTGGGTTCACGAGGTAGAGTCAGTACATCCAAAAGTGTGTCAAATAGAGGGACGCTCCAGACTTATTGACATGTATCCAGGCCAGTCAAGCAGACAGGCGTTCCAGCCACTGGTAACAAGGAGCACACAGCAGCAAATTTTTGGACCAAACTGTCAAATCTGCCAAAGACATCGGGGAAATCGCTGGAATTGTAGAGGAGATTCTGGATGTCAAAGCCATTTTTATTTAAGCCTTCCATTTGGGCGGAGTAATGTCATCTCCTCAATAAAGATGAGGCTCTATACTTTCTGAATTCCCCATAATTCTGTACTTAAAAACATTAAAATACAGTTGTATTAACTTGCAAACATTTGGTGTTTGGTAAATTATCCCCCTTGGAGCAGCCGGCAGTATTTTTTTTTTTTAAGGGGAAAGACTCTAGAATTATAAAAATCTGTAAACCTCTTAGAACAGTTTTCATTTCACAAATGTATTGTGTGCAAAAGTTTGTTCATAAACCGGCTGCTTGGAAAGCAACTAGGATTTGCCACAGAAATAACACTGCAACTGGTGATTCGATCTCAGGTTACCTCACAATAACCTAGTTATTCCACAACACTGATGCGTGTCCTCACGGAAGCACATGAGACCTACAACCACGCTTCTCTCCCCAGCTGCAATGTTTACCTTCCCAGCAATGTATTTGAGATTTCTGTCAGTGTTGCCAGATTTTGTCTTTCCTTCTTTTCAAAAATGCTCTTACCAGTTAGCATAAGAACCTAACTATTATTTATGCCCATAGGTAACAATACTTACAAGGGAATTTAATATAATATAGAAGAAAAATGTATTATGTGAACTAACGAGTACACTAAATGCATCTGATTAGAGGTTTGGTAAAGGTATAATTATGTGGTTATCTATACTTAGAAATATTATTTGTTACATTAACGGGAGGAAAATGTACTAAATTCGTGGTTTTAGGGTAACATATCTCTGATATAGGAAGAAGCAGGGGAAATAAAGATGAAGGGTCTTCAGGTTCTTCGGGTTGATTATATTCTTGGGACCCCAAAGAAAGAGTGAGGTGAGCCAAGGTCACAGGAGAATTAGACCAAGTGAAGCAAAGAACTCGCCTAGGATACTCAGACGCTCACTCTATACGAAGAAATCATACATGTGATGTCAGTTATCAGCCATGGCATTCTTACTGCGTGCTAAGCACCAGCCCTACTGCATCCTGAGGCACCTGCTACTGCACCGATACCGTGGTTACATGACCAGGTGACTGGGGCCCCTCCGCATGGTAACACTGTGCTAATCGGTAGAATCACATCAAATGATGTGAACTGAGGCCACGGGAAAAGAAATGTGGTCTTGCCGGTTCTATGATACAAGAAGGATTGGTAAAGGGGATAAGTTAGAGGACAAAGGGTCAGGTCTACTGGGGAGGGGCCTGAGGGGTAAATGGATGGGACGTTCAGAACCTGGGAGCCCCGGAGCGCCTCAGGCATGAAGTCTGCCTGCCATCTTGTCTGCTGGCATGCTCACTACCTCTGTGAACAAAGAAGGTGTCTGGGACTCCTCGTTGCCATCCCCACCCTGCCTGCTGCCATCTCTGCACTGGAAGGAGGCCCCAGAAGGAGCCCTGGGGTGGGTGGGGGCCAACATGCACCCTCCGTTCTTTGGGGAAAACACGGTCTCATTTCCAAACCAGGGCTGCAGGAGTCCCACCGTGCCTCCTGGTCCTAATGTGCCCAAACCAAAGTGGGGAAGAAGTCCCAGGGGCGAGTGGAACACCTGGGACATACACGGGGGATGTTACAAGGTTAAATGTTAGGGTATTCAGATTTTCCTAGACTTGAACACTACAAGCTCAGGAAAAAAAACTTAGGGGAAAGAACCCCACAAACTATACCTTTAGTCTGTTCTTTACCAATTTTTATATCTGATAAAGACGTGGAAGCAGAATTGTCTTGTCACTTTGCTGGCGGTGAGGAATGCAGAAAACAATGTCTGGAGTAGCTGTGAAAGGCTGAGAGCAACAAAGCCTTGTTTTTATAAAACCTTTAAGCAGAAATGACTCAGAGAAAACACGAGAGTGATCGTGTTTGGTAAGACTGAGAGCTAAAAGCCATCTTCAAGTCCTAAGAGGCTTTCAGTTAAAGATGGCTGACTGGAAACACACACTTGGCTCTGTTCCTTGCCCACACGGTACTGCAAAGACAGTCTGCTTCCCGGGACAAAGAAGAGAGGAGAGAACAGCCACAGAAATGTGCAAACCGGAGAGCAGGGGAACAAGTGGACTTAGCTCACTCAGAAAGTCAAATAATCAGCTGAGGGGCGCCTGGGTGGCTCGGTTGGTCGGGCGTCCGGCTTTGGCTCAGGTCATGATCTCCTGGTCTGTGAGTTCGAGCCCCGTGTCGGGCTCTGTGCTGACGGCTCAGAGCCTGGAGCCTGCTTCTGATTCTGTGTCTCCCTCTCTCTGCCCCTCCCCCGCTCATGCTCTCTTTCTCTGTCAAAAATAAACATTAAAAAATTAAAAAAAAAACATAATCAGCTGCAAGTGGGAATAGATTAAGAAGCAACTGGCTTGGTACAACCCCCCTGTAGAACCCTCTGGAGAGATTTACCAAAGCTCAACCTCCATCGTCCCGATGACCTGGCCAATTCCACTCCCAGGACTGTCCCCAACAAAGGGAGTACACAGGTCTAATAAAAGACAGGAGTACGAAAATTCATAGCAGCATTATTCATAGGAGTCCCCAAACAGATATGACTCAGATAGCATCAGTAGTGGAATGGGTGTGATATAATCATGAGACAGATACTATACCACAGTAACAAAGCAGGAGGTGCCACTGCACGCGGTAACATGGATGGATCTCAGATATCACACACAGTACAAGAAGCCAGAAAGAGTACAAAGTGTACAATCCCATTGTTATAAATTTCAAGAACAGGCAACACCAACTGATAGTGACAGAAAGGTTATCGACAGAGAAGAAGCACGAGGGAGCTTTCTGGCAGGTGGCAAAGGTTCGCTCTCTTGATGTGAGTGGTGATTGAGGGTGAATGTGCACCCTAGAGCTCTTCACTTCAGATTAACAGCATCTTACTTTTTTAATATTAAACCTAAATTTTATTTTATTTTTTTAACCAAGCTAAATTTCCTTTATTGTGAATATTTGCATCATGTGTAATATACTCAACTATTTTAAAATCATGGAGAAATAAATGCCCCAAAATATTTTCAGAATGATATGTCAGACAAAACAACAGTTACAGTTACAAAACAACAGTTAGACAACTATCTGCACAGGTTTAAACCTCAATTTTAAAAAGAAGTAAAGAAAGTGAATGAAAGGGGAAAAAATCTGATTTGTATTATAGATAACCCAAAGGCCTAAGAATGTGTGGGGACAGGTATCCTCAAAAATGGGAGTAAAAGGGCGCTAAAACGGAAAGACATACTGAAATTCCTGGGAGCTGGACCACTGCCCTTTGTACTTTGGTAGATGGGGGCTTTAGTTTTTGTAAAGAGTAAAAAGGGATTCTGAGAGCCAGCAGGTATGGTGGGGGATGGGGGTACCATAGTGAAGACAGGAAGATTAAAGTAAAAGGTTTTACCCTAATTTTGTGAGGACAGCCTTTTCCTCCATGTGCCTTCAGAATGAGAGCAGCCAGGTGGGTGCCCCCCCCAGAAAGAGACAAGGAAAATCTGTCATGAGGCAGGCCTCTGAGAGCCAGAGAGAAAAGACCTACAAACACTGGTTTTAGGGAAGATGGGGAGGGGACTTCACTGCCCTGCAGTTAAGGGGACACGAGCCCCCACCCCCAAAAGGTCTAATCCAGTCTGCATTGTTGTGTGTGTGTGTGTGTGTGTGTGTGTGTCTGATGTACTCAAACAGGGATCATTATACACAACCAATACGAAAGACATACCCAAACAATCAAAATGGGGGGAAAGGGACTATTTGGAGAAGGAGAAATACTATCATCAATACTCTCAGGGAAGGAAAAGAAGATATAGCATCCATTAAACAATTACAGAAGTAGTGACCAAAAAAGCTCTTGAAAATTAAAAGTATGGTAGCAGAAATGAAAATCTCAGCAAAAGGCTTAAACGATAAAGTTGAAGAAATATCTCAGTAAGTAGAATAGGCAAGGAAATAGGATAAAAATGAGACAGTATCTGAGGGCCAGTATAGGGAGTTCAGCATCTAAAAAAAACACATGAGTACCAGAGAATATAGAGAACAAAATCACTGAGGGAAAATCATCACTGAAATAATTCAACAATATTTCAGAACTGAAGGTCATAGACTTAAATATTTTTTTAATGTTTATTTTTTGAGAGAGAGACAGAGACAGTCTGAGCGGGGGAGGCGCAGAGAGGGAGACAAAGAATCCGAAAAGCTCCAGGCTCTGATCTGTCAGCACAAAGCCCAACTAAGGGCTCAAACTCACAACCCATAAGATCATGACCTGAGCCAAAGTCTGATGCTTAACTGACTGAGCCACCCAGGCGCCCCCGTCACAGACTTTAAATAAATAGATAAAGCAGACCCATGCCATGGTATATTACACTATTATTTCAGAACCCTGAATACAGAGGGAAGATCCTACATGTTTCCACTTTCATATAAAGGATCAAGAATCAGAATGGAATTGAAAATCTGAAAATCCATACTGGATGGGCAAAGGCAAGGAAGCTGAGCTTTGAAATTATCAGAGAAAAATGACTCCTTACTTAACATTCTATACCCAGCTGAACTACCACAATCTCAATCTAATGTGAGGCTAGAATGAAGATGTTTCCAATATAAATTCTTCTCCAGAAGCTACAAGAGAATGTCATCCATCTGAAAAGGAAAGAAACAGGATCCAACAGGAAAGAGGTGAAGGTAGTCAGTTCCTCAAATGGGGATGGAAAACTCAAGACAATAGGTGTCAGCAGGCTTAGAGTAATCAGGCAGGAAACAAAGAACTTTCTCCTAGACAAAGCTCAAGAAGCTAAAGCTGACAGAATGCCCAAAAATTTTAAATTATTGACAGGAAATCTATGCACTTATGCTTTTGGAAGGAGAAAATGAGACTGAATTAGCACATTTACAAGATGAAGATGCTGTATTTAAAAAAACTTTTTTTAACGTTTTTATTGAGAGACAGAGAGAGACAGAGCACGAGCATGGGAGGGACACAGAGAGGGGGAAACACAGAATCTGAAGCAGGCTCCAGGCTCTGAGCTGTCAGCACAGAGCCCGACGCAGGGCTTGAACTCACAAACCGCGAGATCATGACCTGAGCCGAAGTCAGACAGACGCTTAACGGACTGAGTCACTCAGGCGCCCCGTGAAGACATTGTATTTTAAAACCACAAAAATACTCTACCAGAAAAAAACTCAAGGCATACAAACATGGCTCGGTTGTGAAAAATGTTTAAGATAATGTATACAAAGATGAACTATTATAAATATCAATATAACTAAAATCAAAATTTAATGAAAATGTAGATTCAACAAATAATAATGAGTGGATCCAGAAATAGCAATATAAGCAAGTTATTCAGAAGTATGGAAGTGATTATCTACATCATTAGCTGAAATCACTGATGGCGGCTGCTGCAGGGAGGAAGCCACGGCCAGGTGAGGAGTTGTGAGCTGCCCCTTCTCAGAACAGTCTCTGTGTAATAACTTGACTCATTAATCTACATGCCTATATAATGTTGACAAAAATAGAAAACCAAATCAAAGAAGTAAGACCTTAAATCATCACACTGTTTGGGTTACCATAAAACAGTAATTCCATATCCTATATAAACTATTACAGGGGCGCCTGGGTGGCTCAGTCAGTTAAGTGGCCGACTTCGGCTCAGGTCATGATCTCGCGGTCCGTGAGTTCGAGCCCCGCATCGGGCTCTGTGCTCACAGCTCAGAGCCTGGAGCCTGTTTCGGATTCTGTGTCTCCCTCTCTCTGACCCTCCCCCGTTCATGCTCTGTCTCTCTGTCTCAAAAATAAATAAACGTTAAAAAAAATTTTTTTTTAATAAAAAAATAAAATAAACTATTACATAATAATTTTTGTAATTAAAAAAATCACTTTCCTGTCCCCATACATATTTAAATGTCTAAGATATAGCTTTACTCTTCTGAGCGGCTATAGGTTTCCCACTAGACCCCTCATTGGAGCAGATGAGAAGGGGAGTGGGGGCTGAACACAGGGGATCCCAAACCATGGCGTGAACCCCACGAAGACCACTAAGCAAGTGCCAGCTTCAAAGCGGAGATTGGCCAGGGCCAGAGACTAAAGGGCTCTTCTGTCCTGCCTCATGTCAACTGCTCTCCCACACCTGGCACCGACTTCAGACACCAGGCAATGTAGGAAGATGGCAGGACAGGAAATGGCGTGAGCCTTGCCACCAGGCAGAGAAGAAGTGGGGAATGCGGTCCAGAGGGTTAGCTGGAAAGACTCGGGTCACTGCCGTCACAAGTACACAGGAGTCTGGAGGATCCTGGGTGCAACTCCTTTTCAAGGGCCTGAGAATCTGCCCCTCTGGTGCACTCTACCGAATGATTATGAATTTTCCCTTTCCGTCCCTTGGGCAAAGAGATAAAATAAGGCTATGACTATAAAGCAATTTGCACCAACACCCAGGTGCCCCTTCCCCAAAGATGAATTACACATGGTGCAACAACATGTATAATTATGCTGCCTGCTTTGTAGGATTGTTATGAAGATTAAGTGAGTTCATCTTTGCAAAGCACTTAGAACAGTGCCTGGCACCTAGCAAGCCCTCCATAAATTTTAGTTATCTTAATAAAATAAAGGAAGAGAATGTGGTGTGTTGGCAAAGGCACAGTGGAAAGTCTCTCCCTACCCAGAAGTTATGCACATGTGCTGATGAAATGTTCCTACAAGAGACTTAAAGGGGGCTGCCCCCACAGGTGCCCCGGTGAGGAACCCTGGTGCTGGAAGACAGGTAGGCCTGGGTATCATTATGGGCCAGAGTTTTGGTCCCAGGGAAGGTTTAAGCGGTCACTCTGGCCCCAGGGCAGGTATAAATGGTCAGATCACCTGCCACCTGAGACACAAGACGCTCTGGGCCCCCGGAGCCTGAGTGAGCTCGCTGCCAACGTTCTGGCTTTGCCGCAGTGAGCTGGGCATACGGGGGGCGGGTCTCCCTTATGTCTAGGGTGACTTGGACCTTCAGAAAGCCAACCCCGATGCCAGCAATCATCTGAAAACTGGGTGCAGCACAACCAAATACCGCTTAGCACTATCCACAGATGAGAGAAGGTTTAAATACCTTTAGATTTTAGCTCTCGGTGTCTGGAAACTTCTAGCTATTGTATTTAAAAGCAAGTGAATTCTAACCCAGAGAAAAGACTCCAAAGAAAACAGGGGAGTGACTTAGACTTAGTGGTCTTCCCACTGGCTTACCAAATATCTATTAAACACCCACTGTGTACCAGGCACTGTACTGGGCACTAAGAGCTGAGATGAAAACAAAGCAAACAAAACTCCCTGCCCTCGTGGAACTTACGCACCGGTGGAGAAAGCCTCAGTACAGTTACTAAGTACGGTGTGTTGGATGTTACATGGCACTGAACGCTGTGGACAAAAATACAGTAGGAAGGTGCTGGGAAGAGCAGATAGGGATGGAAGGAGCTGCAATTTTAGAATCAGGGACCATCTCAGTGAAAAGGTGACACACCAGCAAAGGCTTGAGCATGCCTGGATAGCAAGTACCTGGAGCACAGGCAGGAGCTCAGATGTGGGAAGAAGGGAAAGCAGGGAGGGGGAACAGTTTCCAGGAAGAGGAACAGTATATGTGAGAGCAGAACGTCAAAGGGACACAGGCCACTGAGGAACCGAATGACAGTCAGGATGGCCGGAGGCCACAGCACTCTGGGAAAGTGACAGGAGATGTGGCAGGAAGGGTCAGGTCCATCAGAGCCTGTGGCCCACCACAGGGACCTGTCTGGATTCTAAGAGCAATGGGCAGCCCCTGAAGGGTTTTGAGCAGGGATGGGCATGTTCAGGACCGAGGTTTCAGACAACCTCACTGGATGCAAGGCTTTTACTGCCCACAACTCTTTTGAAGAAGGAAAAGTAAACAGGTGGGGTCTGGGGAGTTTGCCCTGGCCTTACCAAAGACTTCTATTAACCATGTAGGGCTGCAGGGGCTGGAGGGGCCAGCTGAGCCCTGAGAAGAAAAGGGACACTGGAGCTGTGCACCAAAGGGGCTCCAGGCCACCAGAATAGTGGCCACATATGGAACAGCAGAAGGGGAAGGCTGGCAGGAACGCCCGCTCTTTCTTCGTGGTTCTCATCCTTAGTACCAGGGGGCACCTGCCGCAAGACTGAAGGATCTGCTCATCATTCAAAATATAAAACTTGCCGTCATCTTGTTCTACCGTGGAAAAGTCATCATGACTGTAAGAGGGACTGATGCTCACCATTCTGAGGCAGGTAGAAGGCCCATTGGCAGATGTAGCAGGATCTGCATGATTCTTCCTTTAGAAAGTGTTAGCCATCCAAGGTTCACACCACAACAGCCGTGACACGATACAAACATCCACCAACAAAGGAGGGCGCTGGTTAGGGGCTGGTTCTTTAAGCCACGGATAAGGAAGGGCAGCCTTCCTTTATAAGTAATTTTCTATAAATAGCAAGATGTAGAATTAAAAACAGGAGTAGAGGAATGTGCAAGGCAAAGGCTGTGCTCGCTCTCAGTCAGAACAGCCGCAGACCAGGCTCACTGCCACATGGCCCTCTGCAGCCCCTTTGTCCCCAGACCCACGACCTCCTCCGCACAAGAGAGGAACACAAGGCTGACTGGTAATCGCACTGTGCTCTAAGAGACCAGTGTTGAGAAGCCTGGGCATCCTCACACCTCAAGGCACGACAGAGAGAAATACAGAGGGATCCTGAAGTTCCTGCCGATGTTTCATTAGCCATGGGCCTTCGGACCGGACGCCCATGCACAAAGCCGTTCTAAGACTCACAGGCTTTCTGTCCTCGGACAGGCAAGTTATCTGCAGAGAAACCGTTAGGCTAGAGTCTCTGTAAGGCAGCAACGATTTCTGTGCTGGGAACAGCCATTTGCAAACTCTACAAGCACTGCAGGTTTTTTAACAGTAACGACTCAATCACATGCAGCTTCATACACGTATGGAGGAAGAAAATGAAAGGTCAAAGGCAAGGACTTGGGACTGGAAGAACACAGGGTACCAGTTCTTTAGTCTTCTTTATAACACAGAATTGGCTATGGCCTGCAAATGACTCCTTAAATGACGCATTTGACTTTAGAGGAAATGATGTCTTTTGAAGGAAATCCGTGAAATAATTTTTTTCCTAAAAATTAAAAAGAATCGCTGCTCTGATGGGTTATCCCATTTGTGGCATACATTACTTGATAGAGTAGAATAAATTATTTTTCAGGCCTTGAAACGCAAGGCCTGTCTCCAAATAAACTTGAGTGCTAGACCCGGCCATGGAAGAAATCCCAGTAACCCCTCCCTCCCCCTAGCGCCCACAGACATGTGTCGCAGTTGCTGGGAAGTCAGCTTGGTGCCCCGTGTCTCAGGGCCCCCGGTTCAGGTGTGCATGAGTCACTCCATGTGGATGGAGGCCGTGTGGACAGAGGGCTGGGAGGGCAAGAGGAGGAATGTGGGGGCTAAACAGAAGACATGACTTCCACACCGTTGTCTTGATAAATCTGCACTTGAGGTCAGCACCCTAGTGTCTGCTGGGCAGGAGGAAGTCAAGGCACACACGATGGGCCAGGGAGACAGGAACCAACCACGTGAGCCATAAGATGAGGAAGACACTGGACATTTAGAAAGAGAACAAACATGGCTGGAGTCAAGGGGAGATCAACAAAAAGGGGAATACACTTTGGCATGGGACGCCACAGAAGACATTCACGCAATCTTCTTAAAATTCAGAGACAGATCCTGAAGGATGTCTACCTAGAAGATGTCTCTGTCATAAGGCGTGTGAAATAATATTGAAAATCTTTTTACTTAAGGGGCCCTATCCTTGTCTCACTTCCGCGCCTATTTAAAAAATACGAAAGATGGTGTACGGTTAATGAAGGGACATTATGCAGCCATTCACCATGATGCCTGTAATAACAGAGAGGCTTATTTACGTTACGTGAAAACTCACGGCACAGAACACTGCAAATAATGTGTGAACTCGGCTATGCAAAAAACAAATTCTTTTTTTAAAGATTAGGAAGGAAATATGCCAAAAATGTTAATAGTTATTGCCTCTGGGTGGTATAAAATTATGAGTAATGTTTCTCATTATTCTTCTTTCCTAATTTCTCTCAATTGAGCATCTATTACTTTTACAATCACACAAAAAAGCCACACGCACTATTAAAAAGCATGTTGGGGGGATGAAATGTGTCCGAATATTTTAGTTCATAAAGGCATAGAAGCTGAGGACCTGAATATAGATGATGACTGTTTCTTTATTCTGAAATAAGAGTGCTGGAATTTTCAGGAATAATAAAGGGCAAAGTATCTTACCTACTTAAACAGCAGAAGATTATACAAATGATTTAGAATCCAACAGTATGCACTAACTGCTGGCTAAATGCTTATTAAGCAGGCTCCCATCCAAGGCCCCCGTGCGAAAAATTACAAACCTGCTCAGAGAATGAAAGTCACCTTATTAGACCCCAAAGATAAAATCACCCCAAATTACTGTTGCAATATTGTTAGCAAACTGTTTTTGCCAATACATGCTTCATGGAGCAGCTGAGTGGTGGCAGGCTAAAAGTCACTGGGCCCGCCCCCTTCCCCTCCCCAGTAGGAAAAGGTCAAAGAAAGAGATGGGCTGTAATCAGTGTAGGAAGCAGTGCCTCACTGTGGAAGGGAGAGGGGTCTGGGGGCGGGTTGGGGGGGCAGGGGGGGGGGTTGGGTCTGAGTCTTAGTTCTGCCCCTTACTGGGCTGCACAACCTTAGGCAAGTCGTTCATTCTTTCTGAGATTCCATTTCCAATCGCAAAATAAGGATAACAATGTCTGCCTCACCAGAATGGTCATGAGAATAAGAAAATGGGTGTGTAGGATATGAGGATGGACACTGGCCCACACTGGACAAGGGATGAATGAATGAAAAAATAATCACGGCAAGTGTCTCCTGCTTGTCCATTAATACCAAAATACTTGTGCAGATACATGCTGGGTTGACGGGTGGGGTAGACCGCTACTGGTGCGTTGACCTAACTCCCATTTTTCTTCCCTTTTTCTCTCGTTTGCCTCCAGTACAGAGGTTAGAGAAGCTATACACACGGTTTCCGGGCTCCTTTCTACCTAGAAGTGGCAAAATGACAAAACGACACAAGAATAAAGTGGCTGGGGGGATCCCAGGAAACTTTTGCTTTCTTGATGACAGGGTCAAGTGTCGGTGGTGCTGCCTCCCTACCTTCCTTCTTCTCTTAAACATGGAGGGGACGGCTGGGCTGCAGCAGCCATCTTGCAACCATGAGGAAAGTCACAAGAACATGGCCAAGACACTGATTGTGACAGTGTTAAGCAACTTCATACCAGCAGCTGCCTACTTTTAGACTTATTATTTTTAATTTTTTTAAACATTTTTTTTTTGAGAGACAGGGCATGAGCAGAGGAGGAGCAGAGAGAGAGGGAGACACAGATCAGAAGCAGGCTCCAAGCTCTGAGCTGTCAGCACAGAGCCTGACGTGGGGCTTGAACTCACGTGCTGTGAGAACATGACCTGAGCCAATGTCAAACACTTAACCAACTGAGTCACCCAAGAGCCCCAAACTTGTTACTGTGTAAGAAAAAATAAGCCTGGGGTGCCTGGGTGGCTCAGTCGGTTAAGCGTCCGACTTCGGCTCAGGTCACGATCTCGCGGTCTGTGGGTTCGAGCCCCGCGTCGGGCTCTGGGCTGATGGCTCAGAGCCTGGAGCCTGCTTCCGATTCTGTGTCTCCCTCTCTCTCTGCCCCTCCCCCGTTCGTGCTCTGTCTCTCTCTGTCTCAAAAATAAATAAACGTTATAAAAAAAAAAAAATTAAAAAAAAAAAAAAAGAAAAAATAAGCCTTACTTTAAACCACTTTTTCTTAAAACCTGCAGCCAAAAGAATTCTTAAAGAATCAGTGTGATCATGTCTGGCCCTTGCTCTCAGGGAGCTTACCATCTACTAATGATAAGGACAATAAAGGGGACTCACACACAAAGGCAACATTAGAATGTATTATCAGTGTTATGAAGAAGGGGGTACGTGAAACTCTGTCCTCTGTAGATAACAGGATTTTGAGCCAGTGGAGAAGGTCAGGGGTGAAGGGGACTGAAGGAGAGGATTCTCAGCAGAGTGAACAGCAGACACACAGCCCCATGGCCGGAAATGAAGTGCAAAGCGTGCGAATGTTAAACAGGACAGTGGGCTGGTGCAGAGAGCACAGACAAGTACAGCGCAAGATGAGGCCATGGGAGGTGGGCAGGGCCAGGCCTCTGTGGACCTTGTATTTCTTTAAAGTAGATAGAGTTTTCCCTCTACGAGCAAAGGGAAGCGAGGTAAGTGAGTCTGGCAAAGAGGGGACACGTTCAGACTTAATTCTGATGGTTTTCTGACAGCCACCTGTGGGCATGGTGTCGCATATGAGAGAAAGAGACTGAAAATACGTACCTGTGGCATACTGTAGACACAGTACCCTTTCTCCCGTCTCCCTTGCCCACAGAAACCTAATCTTCTTCAGGGCAGCCCTGCGCTGTGCCCCGGCAAAGGACTCTAATTGGCCCATGCCAATAAGCCCTTTCTTCTTCCCTGTTCCCATTTTCTAACATTCCCTGGGGTCCAGCAATGGCCATGTGGCCCTGATCTGACTGAGGGGATGGGGGCCGGGTGGGGGTGGAGGTGGGCCCAGAGGGTTCCATCCTAGGGCAGCATTTGCTTTCCTGGTAGGAGCCGAACCCTATGTGGCCAATGCAGCCAAGTTGAGACCACAGGAAACAAGCCAGAAAATGGAAGCCAGCATACTAAGGATGACGGGACCTGCGATGCCGAGGGCCCTGCTAGGCTGCTGGACTGCAGAACTGTTTGTTTATGCTGCCTACACCTGGGTGACCGTTTCCTGCAGCCGAACACTTTCCTGAGTGATGTACCTGATAGCAAAAGAGAAAAGGCTGGGCGCCTGGGTGGCTCATTCGGTTGAGCATCCGACCGCGGCTCAGGTCATGATCTCACAGCTTGTGGGTTCAAGCCCCACGTCAGATTCTGTGCCGACAGCGCGGAGCCTGGAGCCTGCCTCGGATTCTGCCTCCCTCTCTCTCTGCCCCTCCCCTGCTTGCACGCTCTCTCTCTCAAAAATAAATGAACGTTTTAAAAAAAGAGAGAGAAATGGCTAAAGGTCCACACCGATTTAACATGCTTGATAAGTTGATTTGTTGGTGTCAAATGCCAGCATGGTACCCGGTAACATTCCCGTTTCTAAACCGGGAAAACTGCCTGACACAGGAATGTTCGGGGACCCCATCATGACAAAGCACAACTGGCTGGATGACACTTAACAATAAAGTGGGCAGCAAAGCAGACAGGGTAAATCATCAGGAAGAACTGTTCTGCCCCATGGATGACACCAGAGACTTTCGGTTAGTTTTATACCCAAAAAATGAGCAAAAATAAATAAATAAATAAATCCCCTTAGGGTGTCTTTTTTTGTAGAATAAGTGAATCGAGACAGACCTGCTTATGGAGAGCTGCAGAGAAGCGTGCGGGAACGGAGAGAGACGGCAATCATTATGAGTGGTCAAGGGACCTCCACTCGCTGTGGGTAAGGTTGAACACATGAAGCTCAATTTAGAGCAGTTTTTCAACTGGGCATGATTATCTGCTTCCCCTCGTTAGGGGAAAAAGTTAGTCGGCCACTATCGATCTGTTTGCACAAGCCACTAGAAAAATTCACTACCGCAAAGCTGGTCAGGCATGTGAATTTCTATGGGACAAAAAACACTGAATGGACAGATAAGACAACGGCTGGGAGTCTATGGGAGGGTTCGGTTAACCGTGCCACGGCTTACAACTTCTAGCACGTAATGCCGATCGCTGTATGTGTGCTTTCGTTGTGTCTACGGTCAATGAAAGTCAGCAGTATGTAAGACATGACAAAACAGAGACAGTCTTAGAAACACAGGAACAGAGAAATACATAGAGGTGATAATACCTGCAGGAAAAAAATACTTTATACTGTAGACAAGTCTTTCAAAACATTACAAAACGTGCAATCACTGCACCAATCACGAACTTCTGCCTAAAGAAACATTCTGTCAATAAAAGCAACTGGCTGAACAGGTGGCTTGCTAGGTGAGAAATCACACAGTGACATGCCTCATTTCGGGCCGCGCTAACAAAAGGGTCCTAGTCGGGTGACTTACACACGACAGAAATTTACTCCTCAGAGTTCTGGAGAATGGAAGTCCAAGACCAGGGTGCCGGCATGGCCGGGTTCTGGTGAGGCCCTCCTCTGGGTCACAGATGGCCCTGCATGGTGGTGAGAGGGGCCAGGGAACTCTCTGGGATCCCTTTTAGAAAGTGCTAATCCCACCGGCTTCCCAAACGGGATCTAACCACTTCCCAAAGGCCTCACCTCCTAATACCATTCCAGTGGGGGTTAGGACTTCAAAATTCACTTTCAAAATTTAAAACTCATTCATGACCAAAATTCAAAATATAAATTATGCAGGGGACACAAACATCCAGCCACAGCATGACAAAGACGTAGGCAAGTCAAGCATGTTAAATGATCTTGGGATTTTAAATTCTCAGACATGATTAGGAAGGGAGAAAATTCTTAACTGAAGAAAATAAAGAAATTATAAATATTCCAAGATGATAAAACATTTTTTCCCATATCTATTTAAGGCCGGCAGTCATAACTTATTTCACTAATTGAAAACACATAAAATATACCCACCTGAAAGATTTACTGCTGAATATTTAACACCTTCCTCCAAACTACCATAGCACTTTACCTGTTCCTTTCTTAGGGCTATTAATTATCACTTATTGAGTGGCACAGGGTATGTGCCAGGAATTGTATAAAACACCTGAAACCAGGGAAGGGGCCTTAGATGCTTAGATGGAGAAACTCATGCTCAAGAGTAGTTAAGAACACTGCCCAATAACTCCTTCTCAGAATTACTGTAATATTGTCAGGGAAACCATGTTGGGGGTCCCCATGACCGGCCCAGGGAAACCATGTTGGGGGTCCCCATGACCGGCCCCAGGTTTGATAACTCTATGAGGGCTCACGGGACAGAACTCTGCACACAGTCATGTTCATGGCTGTGATTTATCACAGCAAAGGATACAGAGCAAATCAGCAGATGGGGAAAGGATGCAGAAAATCAGGCACCAGCTTTCAAGAGTCCTCTCCCAGGGGAGGCACAGAGGACACACTCAACTCTTCCAGCAATGAGCTGTGACAACACGTATGACATGATGTCTATCAAGGAAACGCCTTAGAGACCCCGTGTCAGGTATTTTATTGGAGGCTGATCACGTAGACAGCCTCTGCCTAGCACACACAACATTCCGGACTCACAGAACAGAAGGGGATATTCCACATAAACCACATGGTCTGTACAATTCAGGCACAGTGAGGTCCTCGTCAGTTCTGGGAATGGTGGGGACCTCCCCCTGAAATCCAGGTTCCCAGATGCCAGCCAACTGTGTGGACAGGCCTTTCTAAGGGCGTCTCAGACCTGCCATGCTAACTCTTGTCTGCATAGATAATCATTAAATGGGGCAGGGCAAGTGGCAATCACAAGTAGGAAAAAATAAAATAAAATTGGATCCCTATTCCAACAACGCACTCAAGTCAATTCCAAATGAAGTAAAACAAACACCAAAATATAAGGACCTTTTTAAGCTTTCTGAATAAAATACAGTAGAATATCTCAATGACTTCAGGGTAAGGAATGATTTCCTTCTTTTTTTAAATTTTTATTTATTTTTTATTATTTTTTAATGTTTATTATTTATGTTTTGAGACAGAGAAAGAGAGAAAGAGACGGAGTGCAAGCATGGGAGGGGCAGAGAGGGAGATACAAAACCCAAACCAGGCTCCAGGCTCTAAGCTGTCAGTGCAGAGCCTGACACGGGGCTCACACCCACGAACTGTGAGATCATGACCTGAGCCGGAGTTGGATGCTTAACTGAAATAAGCCACCGAGGCCCCTGGTTTTTTTTGTTGCTGTTGTTTAAATGTTGAAACATCCCAAACTTTAAAAACATGGAGCCCGATACCTAATCCTCAGAAGGGTCTGAAGACTCACTGATAATGAGAAATGCCTTTTGAGGCAACTCAACAAAGAATACCGAATCGGAAATCAAAAGGAAGCTTCCTAGGGTCACCAAGCTGGTAGACAAAGAGGCCAGAATCCAAGGTCTGAGCGTTTCGCGCTCCACAGCTCTTCCCTGAAGATAAAGGCTTCTCATAAACCACTGGTTCCAGTTTAGGAGCTTGAACACAGCAGGAGCACAGGAGTACCGCAGAGGTTCAAGTTTCCAGAAAAGGCTCTTTCTCTAAGAAAACCCTAGTAAAAGAGCATCGTGGGCTGGAGCTGGAGTTTGGTGAGGAGCGTCCTGCAGGTCTTAGAGGACCCACCCGACGTCAGGGTACAACACAGACGAGCATCGCTGCTCGGGTTCGATGGGGCTGCCGTGCTTGAGGAGAAACTCTCATGTCACCGATCACCCTGCCACACACGTGGCCAAGCCCAGCTCAGTCCTGACAGCTCTTGCTGGATTCTCCCTGACTGCCTTCCGTTCAACCACAATTGGGTTCAGATAAGTGGGGAGAAGTCAATTTTGTCAGTATCGAGTACATCAAATTACTAAACTCTGAAAACGGGTTACTCGAGGCTTAGACTGGCAGGTAAACGAATGGGTGAGTGAGACTGTACGTAATGGTATGAAAAATTATATACGTATACGTAATTCTGCCCGTGTGGCAACTGCAACTCCAAACCCTCTCGCCCTTCAGCTGTACGAGGTAGCTTGCTTCCTCTCTCTGCTCTGCACCACGTGAGGACACGGCGAGAAGAAGGCCCTGTTGCGCACCAGGAAGTGCCCCTCACATACCGGGTCCGCCCGCACTTCGATCTTGGACTTCCCGTGAGAAATAAATATGTGTTGCGAAAGCCCCCCAGGCTTTGGTGATGTGTTGCAGCGGCCTGAGCAGACTAATACACACCAGGGCTTTCAAAAATTCCACTAGACTTAAGCACAAACGAAGGAAAACATCAGGATCTGGTGGGAATTATCTACGGAGACCTGTCCCTGTATGCAGGACGGCTTTTCTTTCGGTCTCGTTCGGCGCTTTCCACCCCCTTCGATGCCTCTGCTTTCCGCCAATGCACCGAGTCAGCCCAGAGGAGGGCGGCTCTCCAGCCCACGTGTGCACACGGGCCCTGGGCTGGCAGCCACGGTGGGCTCGGTGGGCACAGGCAAGGAGAGCGAAAGCAACAAAAACCACAACGATGAATCTCAGATGCGCCAGTCAGTACCCAGTCGTGGCTTCGAAGCGTCTTCCCTGAGCCGCCAGACTCCCTGACTTCACTCTGGTCGGTGGGGGAACGGTTCCAGGAGGCAGAGCTGCTCTCACTGCCTGGGAAAGGCGGATGAAGTTCGTGCACATTCCCCACGCCCACCCCTCCCTTCCGACCCAGCCAAGTGGGTCTTTGCACGTCTCCTGACCGTCCTCAGGGCCTTCCTGTGTCTGCATCCTGTTTCTGAACGGCCCCCTCTGTGGTAGACCCTCTGGATTCTGCCTGCCCTGCATTCAATTCTCCTCTTTCTGGCAACTACACTATCATTGTGATTTGCAGAACTACCTTTGCCAGTTGTTTGGACTCCACCGGGACCGTCACTTAGGACCATGTGCCCCTCCTGGCCGAGGCATGGGTGTGGACGTCACCTGGGCCAATTAGACCCCCCACTCCCTGGCACGGATTCGTGGGTGGAGTGACACGAGGATGAAGTGTGGCAGCAGCAGACGCACCTGGCCAGCAGGGCTGTGGGAAGATGTTGCATTAAGCTCTGCTTCCCAACCCCCCGGAGCCAGTCGGGGCCCTCTGCTTTCCAGACGCCTGTTTTTTGGCTTCTCCTTCACTCCTCTGAACCGCCTCTAATCTTTTCAATGAACCCATCTCTCCCCTTAAAGCGGCCACTGGTTTCTGTTGCTTGCATCCATCCAAATAACCCTCTTGTCTCCTCGGGGAGACATCTATCTAGAAGATTCCTGCCCCCAGCCCGCACACAACGATAAGGACGAGTGCCAGCAGCCATGTTTGTACTGTGTGACCCGGGGCCTCTGCCAGTGGCTGGTCGGTCTCAGAGACACCTGACTCCACCTGAGCCAATCGCATGCTCCCTTCTGGGAGTGTGAAATCAGACCTTTTGACATCTACCCATCTCACTGAGGAGAGGGGCTAGGAGACCACGTGAAGGCGGAGGGGAGGGATCACCAACAAAGCTGGTCATCAGAGGGGGGAAGCATGAAGCAGAGGAGGCCATGGGGACCCAAGAAAGGCAGAAGTCAGCGACCACCACCCTTTCCGTCTCTGTGCCCACAGGCCCGTCCCCAGGTCTCAACGCACTCCTGTTCCCCCACTCGGTGAAATCGTTCTGAGTCCCACCCCGCCCCCCCGACGCAGCCACTTTTCTTTCCTAAGTAAGTCTGACTAGAGTTCTCTTCCTCATGATAGAATCACCTTTCCTGAAGATCCTCATAGATCCCCCCTTCCTCCAAAATCCCCCTCCCCTATTACACATGCCAAGGTCAGCCCACTTCCTACTTTTCACAAGAAGTCTGTGCTTCCTTCCTTTACCTGGACCACACTCCCAGGGGAGCCCCCACCCTTTTGCGGTTATTCTGTCAGAGTTGAGCCTTCTGGAAATCCAGCCCTATTTGGTGACGGACCCAGGAAAGGAGGAAAATGCTCCTCCCCTGTGGGCTGTGAAGAACCTGGACAGGGATGACCCAAGACAGCCACGAATGAGGCTCTGGGTTCCTGAAAAGTTCATCATGCTCATTTCACTATAACGCAGGCAACCTCCCCGGGGTCCTTGGCAGCTTTCCTCCCTGGCTGCCCGTCACTCCCGGCTCCAACCTTTTATTTCTTTGTGTGGCACAGTTTTGTCAGGTAGAAGATAGACATCGGGTCTGCAGACTGCGTCTCAATAACAAAGACCATACCCAGGTGCACTGTGGCCTTTGAACCCACCCATGTGACTTCCAGACTCTGCAGGAAGATAAATGAAACAATAAATATTGGTTTTGAAACTGGCTCTGTCCCTAGATCATTCTGACAGGATGTTTTCAAGCCAAACCCAAACCAGATGAAGCCCTCGTAGCTCAAGGCAACGTCCACAAGCACCTGCTTGTTGGTTTGAGACTGCACACGCGTGTGCACGCACACACACACACACACACACACATGCACATGCACAGAGGCCGCTCCTCCTCCCAAGAGAAGGTCCCCCCCCACGCTAACAGCATTGTTCCCAATATGCTGCAGGGATGGAGAGGGGGACACAACTTCTCAATCTGATCTGCACGCATTCGATAGAACGAATTGAGGGGATGGGCGCACACACACGCTCATTCCTCCCCCTGCAGAAGGGTAAACTGTAGAGACCTCCAAGATCCTCTGCCGCATGCAGTCTATTCATAAAAATCTAATTTTCACAGGACCTTGTCTAGTGCTGGGAGGAAGAGGCCAACAGGGAGAATACCAGCTTTTCTCTGTACAGTGGACCAATTAGAGAGAGGCTGGGGTCAGACTCACTATAAAACTCCTGCGCATAGGAAGCTTCCAGGCAAGTGGCAGTTTTCTCTCTCTCAGGTGGGACATAGCAAAAAACGGGGCCAAATGTCTCTGAGGGGTGCTTCTTGGCAAAGGAACTGCATCATTTTGGACTACTGTCACAGTGAGCCTCGTGGGTTGACCACTGAAATTCTCTCAGGGTGACCGTTTTGCAAACATTTCAATGTATCTCTTTCCACATCCACTAGCTAGGATGTTAGATCATTCTTACGATACAGATCAATACTTTTAAGAAGGTTCATATCCGTAGGATATTAGTTTGTTCTCTGTTGCTTCATCATATGAAAACAGGTGGACACCTTCAGCCAATGGGGAAGACATGTTTGAGGCGGTGTGAATAAAATCCCGGTTAAGTGACACACTTAAATCCCAGTTAAGTGACACACTTAAACAGCACAGTGGGCTCTGCAAGGTGCCTCCAAGAGGCAGAGGTCGGTTCAGCTACAGAGCCTCTGAAATGGTACAAGGATATGTCCACAGGACAGGCGACTGAGAGAGCACGCTGTCCACATGGACAGTCTGTGGACAGACAGGGGCCCCCGGAACGGAAGGTCACGAGGGCAGACACCGCAATGAGGGGGTGATTTGCAACAGTGTGGAACCACACGTGGCAGCTCTGTGCAAGCTGTTCCAGGGGAAGGAGCAGCAGAGACGGATTTAGTTAGCAACAGGGAGTGATTCTCCGGAGCGATACCAGGAAAGCAGATCAGCAAAATGATAAATCGGATAAAAGTAAGCAGTCAGAGGGTGTCTGGAGAAGTTTAGGGTTCAGCTTTATTTTACTTTTTTTAAGTTTATTTATTTTGAAAGAGAGCAAAATAGAGTTGGGGAAGGGCAGACAGAGAGAGGAGGAGAGATATTCCAAACAGGCTCTGCACTGTCAGGGCAGAACCTGACATGGGGCTCTGTCTCAGACACCGCGAGATCATGACCTGAGCCGAGATAAAGAGTCAGATGCTTAGCCAACTGAACCACCCAGGGCCCCTAGGCTCCATCTGTAACCCTTGAGACCAAACTTGCAGACTTCGACGACACTGCTCTCCCAAAATATATCCCTGATGGGGGGGTTCTTCCTATGGAGTCGTGAGCATTTACATGAAGTGCATGAACCAACAATGCTCCATATCTCACTTCTATAATTTTTAGTTACAACGCCCAGAGAAATGTCTATCTTCACAAACTACATTCTGGGTATAGGAAGACCGTGTTATAGCACACGGAGGGTGACCAACCATCTCAGCTTGTCCAGAACTAAGGGGTTTCCCAGGATGTGAGACTTTTCAGTGCTGAAACCAGGACAGGCCCTCGCAAAGCAGGCTGGGTGGCCACCCTAATCTGGAGTAACACAGAACTCCACAGTCTAGCTACACGTGTCGTTACAGATGCTAGGAGCCCCGTGCAATGCGGTCTTCCTAAAGGGTTTGCCTACCTGAACGGTACAGAAGGGCCAGGACATGCTTGTAAATAAAACCCATGAAACTGAATGCCTTCACTGGTTTCCCTTTGAGCACTTGGCATTACATAGACAGAGCCTCAGACTCTAGGCGCTGATATTCCACACAAGGAGTGGGGGTGTCCTAGCAGCACAGGTACCATGAGTAAATAACCATTTGCATCCATGACGTGCTTCATTCCTTCCAGATGATCTACCAAAACAATCCTAGTGGCAACCTTTTAAAGAAGGAGAAAAGGTCCTCTCAGCATGCTCTCGAATGGTACCAAATTAAAAACACTGTGTAATTATTTACAGGAGACGGCGGTGTGTCAGAGCATTTGGCTGAAAATACCATGTTTCCAAATACATTTCATCGGAAGCTAGGGTTGCTCTGAAACAGAACAAAATACATGGGAACGAAAGGCAGAGGAGGATCTAGTCACTTCGGTCTGGCACAGTGTCAAGTGAGGATAAAGGAAAACAAGTGAGGACATCACTCCATCACTGCCACCACCAAAGCCAGTCAGAGGCCCTGTAGTTTATGGCCTTGTTTCATCCCCCAGACGACCCGAGAGCACAGACGTCACCACCCCTGGCTTCCAGCTAAGGAAGCAGAGGCTCAGCGAGGCCTAGGCACTTGCCCACAAACAGCTCATAAATGACACTCAGTTTTCAACTCGGGTCTGTCTGTCTCCGAAAAGTGTAGATGCTGTCAACACCTACTATGTAGGGAGGTTCTGGGATACAAGTGGATAAATGGCAGAGAACCTATCTTCAGGAGGTTCCCAAGCCGGGAGGGAATTGTGCGAAACGGTCCCCAGTCACTGTGTCAGCCGGTCCTCCCGCGTGTCCGCTGGCACAGCTAATGCTTTCCATTTTCATGATTTTCCAGCTGTACAGAGTCCGGGCTTAAAGACATTAAGTAACTAGCCCAAAGTCACAAGTTAATTAGTCATGTCTTCTGACTCCGAAATCCAGGCTCTTAACGAGACTGTGTGTGTCAGACAAACCAAGATGACAGACCGAGCCAGGCACCACAAGAATGAAATAGACCGACTATTGGGTTCCGAAGTAGAAGCGATCATTAGAAACTGGGGATTCTGGAGAGGTCTTCAAAAGACAGGAAGTGGAGCTGAGTTTCAAAGGAAGAGATGCTGACGATGATGAGGACAATGGCAACAGCGACAACAAAGATGGAGGACGATGAAGGGGGATGGGGAGGATGGCCCAGCACCATTTATTCCATGAGTATTTTGTGCCAGCCCTTTTACGTTCTTTATCTTGCGTCATCCCCACAAGAAGCCTCTGCACGGAGGTACCATCATTAGCCTCGTTTACAGAGGAGGCCCAAGGTCACGCGGCCATGACAGGATGCAGTTGGGACTGGTACCCAGGCAGGGAAGACGGATGTTGTGGCCTGTGCTCTTCATCACTGGCTCAGACCACCCCTCTGCAAACCAGAGGTGAAAGGAACATGACATACACCCTGCATCTCCCGAGGGGAGGAGCTGCAAAGTCACCCTGCAGGATGGGGGGCACAGAGGTGTGCCGGATGGAGGCAATCTATTGTAAGCACACCACACGGGTGACGGGAGGAGCACAGGACGCAGTGGAGGTGGACAATTTGATGAGGCGGCCACACTCTTTGTAGAGAGCTCAGTCAGGCAGCTGCAAAAGTCCTGGCATGAGTGTCGGGGCTAACACGGTGGAGGGGAGTCAAAGCTACAGAAGACGGGCTGCACTGGGCAGGGGTCGGGCGAGGAGGAAAGGTGGTTCAAGAATGAATCCAGAAAGTAAACATCCTTATGACTGAAGGAACAATGAGACGCCACCAGATAGAAAGGAAGCTCTAAGGACAGCGAGTCTGGGTTTCTCACGATGAAAGTGAGGCGTGAGTGGAACAAGGCAGATACCCACGGAGAAGCACAGAGTGAACTCTGGCCTGGGGACCGGGGTCAGGGGAGTAATTGGGAAGCACCTAAAAGAAACAGCGTGCAAGCTTCCAGAGGTCAGCCTCTTTCCTGCAAACAAGTGATTCTGGCTAGTTTAAGCAGAGTAGCAATTTACTAAAGGATATCAGGTAGCTGGGATTCAAAGAAAGCTGGAGAACCAGGTTGCAAGGCTAAAAGGGCAGAAGCAGCACCTCAAATCACATGCAAAAATGCTTCCAGGGAGAAACACTGGCCGGGACGCAGCCCCCAACCCCCACCTGCCCACTGACACTGGATGGCCATGCTAGATGATAGTAACGTCATGACCCTGCCCACTGCTGCCCCTGGAATGTGGGTGTAGGTGGAACCCCTCACCAGGACGGACCCTACCTCTTCTGTGTCTACAGCTGAAGTTCCACAACCTGCTTCAGGCGGATGTGAGTGGTTGAAACCAGGTCACGTGCCTGAGTCCTAGCTGCAAGGGAAGCCAGAAAGAGCATCAGGGCATCTGGCTCCAATCACAGCAGGTGGTTTCTGCCTCCCTGGGGAGGGACAGTGGCATTCAAATGCACGGGGAGGCTAAGCGTAAGCATCCACTGCAAGCATCTGATTCTGTCTTTTCTAAATAATCGATGAAGTTCGCCTTTCATAGGTAGAAAAATCTTTACATGTCTCGGAACGAAAAGAGTTCCACATGGTGATTTTAAAAGTCTGAAGAAGACGGTGGCATTCATCACTGGTGAGTCTAGGGGCTGCTATGATGATATGGTCGCTTTTTTCTGCTGTTGGGGGCCCAGTGGTCCTGGCGTGGGCTGCCAGCAGGCCTGGTCACCAGGAACGAGAAAGCTGTCCCTTAAAGCCCCTCCTGGAGTCTCTGCGGTCAGTGCAGAGCCTGCTTTGGATCCTCTGACCCCCCTCCCCACTCTCCCTCTCTCTCTCAGAAATAAGTAAACATTAAAAAAGAAAGACAGCTGTCTTCCATTCAGAATTGCTGCAAAGCTCCCACATCCCACAGCATGTATCAAGCGTTTGGAGATCCCTGGGTTATGGACTCTGGGGACCATTTTTAATTTACCGATAACTGAAATTTTAAAACCTAACATCTTTGAGTACTGCTGCCCTGGTCTATTAAACAAAGAAAAGCAACTCCCATGACAATATCATCCTATTAACCTCAACCTGATAATGCTGATGTGGCCCAGGGTTGGCAGGATGGCCTAAATTGCAAATAAATGGCACCTGTTTCCACCTGCACAGACCTGCACGGCCTCACCCTTAAATGGACACAGAGACAGACCATTTTGTATTGTGTAGGTTTAGATCCAAAAGAGTATGTTGGGGTGGGGGGGGGGGTGGCGCCTGGGTGGCTCAGTCAGTTGAGCGACCAGCTGAGGCTAAGGTCATGATCTCGCGGCCTGTGAGTTCAAGCCCCGCATCGGGCTCTGTGCTGACAGCTCAGAGCCTGGAGCCTGCTTCGGATTCTGTGTCCCCCCGCTCCCCCCCCCACCTCTGCCCCTCCCCCACTCATGCTCTGTCTCTGTCTCTCTCTCAGAAATACACATTAAAAATATTTTTTTAAAAAAACAAAAAAGCATGTGGGGGTGGCTGTCATCAAATTCAAGTCGGGAACACTTGTCCCCACCCGCCTTCACCCCGTTCCCCTAGTTCTCATGCAGCCTTGGCCCGTCGTGCCCTTCTCTCTAGGACGTCTGTGCTCTGCAAGGGTCCAGTAAAAGGGGGCTATGCTCTGAGTTCTGGGGCTGGGCTCGGCCCAGCATCCCATAACCAGCTGGGCAGTGCTGGGAGAGGCGTCAGACCTGACTGTTTGCTTGTCGGGAGGAAGGGACAAGAATACCATCATTTCATAATAACACAGCTACCTGCCTTGGTGGCTCTCCACTACCCCGAGTGCTACTATTTTTTTTTTTTTAATTTTTTTTTTCAACGTTTTTTATTTATTTTTGGGACAGAGAGAGACAGAGCATGAACGGGGGAGGGGCAGAGAGAGAGGGAGACACAGAATCGGAAACAGGCTCCAGGCTCCGAGCCATCAGCCCGGAGCCTGACGCGGGGCTCGAACTCACGGACCGCGAGATCGTGACCTGGCTGAAGTCGGACGCTTAACCGACTGCGCCACCCAGGCGCCCCCCGAGTGCTACTATTTATGGTAACAATGTCTGTGGCCACTTCAGTTTACCTAATGATGAGGAACAAACCAGGAAATACTGTTTTTGAAGTAATTAAAAAGAAAGAAAAGGCGGCCACACATACCAGCAGCTGAACTCCACTCCGTGAACCTGCTAGTTAGTTTCCAACATTTTCAGACAAAATATCCTTAACGAAAACTGGGAAGGATGAAGAGTTAAGAGTCTTATGATAAAGAGACTGATTCTCAACTGCTGAGGACGGCAAACTGGGGTTTACCTGAGGCAAAGAGAGCGGCCACTCTCCACCGCCTCCCTTCTGTTTACTGCCCGGGACTGCCATTTCCACATTAACAACACCCTCTCCTTTATTTGTACTTCTTTTGTCGGCGGGGGTGGGGGGGTGGGTGGGGGGCCAGTGTAGGAGTGAGGTTCATACACAGAAGACAGTAAGTTTGATTTTGTGGGTCACAGGGATATTGTTTAGCAACAGGATAAAAATACTAAAATGTCCTAGTTGTGCCACATATTAGGACAAAGCCCCACTTTTCTTAGTATTACCATTTGATTCAACAATCTACTTTTTTGGAATACATTATATATGTACATATTTTTTAATGTTTATTTATTTTTGAGAGAGCACACGCACAAGCAGGGGCGAGGCAGGGAGAGACAGCGACACAGAATCTGAAGCAGGCTCCAGGCTCTGAGTTGTCAGCAAAGAGCCCAACATGGCGCTCCAACTCACAAACTGTGAGATCATGACCTGACCTGAGGTGAAGTCCAATGCTCAACCAACTGAGCCATCCAGGCGCCCCGATGTATTTTGTTTTATTTAAATGCAAGTTAGTTAACATACAATGAGTATAATAATGATTTCAGGAAGAGAATTTAGTGATTCATCACTTACACATAATACCCAGCGCTCATCCCAATAAGTGTCCTCCTTAATGCCCATCGCCCACTTAGCCCATCCCCTTACCCAACACCCCACCAGCAATCCTCAGTTTGTTCTCTGTATTTGAGTCTCCTATGGTTTGTCTCCATGTCTTTTTACCTTATTTTTGCTTCCCTTCCCTTATGTTCATCTGTTTTGTTAAATTCCACATGTGAGTGAAATCATCTATTTATCTTTCTCTGTCTTATTTCGCTTAGAATAATAACCTCCACTTCCACCCACCTTGTTGCAAATGGCAAGATTTCATTTTTTGATGACCAAGTAATATTCCACTGTACATATATACCACATCTTCCTTAGCCATTCAACAGGCGATGACATCCGGGCTCTTTCCATAATTCAACAATCCACTAAGAGTTTATCTCACAGGCTAACAACAAAAAGCAGATAAATAGAACGTGGTCTATCCACATGCTGTGGTATTATTCATACATGAAAAAGAAGCAAGCACTGACACATGCTGCAATGTGGACAAACCTTGAAAACATGGTGCCCAGTGAAAGACGCCAGTCCCAAAGGACTGCGTGTTACAGGATTCCATTCGTACGAAATGTCCAGAGCTGGTAAATCCAAAGAGGCTCAGAGTATGCTAGTGGTTGAGGAGGGCCGGAGATGAGGATGGGCTGGAGGGAAACAGGCAATGACTGCTAATGGGCACAAAGCTTCTTTTGGGATGGATGAAAACGTCTGAAGTGGACGGTGGTGATGGTCACACAACTCCGTGAATATAGATGAAACCACTGATCTATACACTTTAAATGGGTGAAATACAGGGGCGCCTGGGTGGCGCAGTCAGTTAAGCGTCCGACTTCAGCCAGGTCACGATCTCGCGGTCCGTGAGTTCGAGCCCCGCGTCAGGCTCTGGGCTGATGGCTCGGAGCCTGGAGCCTGTTTCCGATTCTGTGTCTCCCTCTCTCTCTGCCCCTCCCCCGTTCATGCTCTGTCTCTCTCTGTCCCAAAAATAAATAAAAAACGTTGAAAAAAAAATTTAAAAAAAAAAAATAAATGGGTGAAATACATAGTATGGGAATTCTATGTCAATAACAAGCTCTCATTTAAAAAACGCCACAAGGGGTGCCTGAGTGGCTTAGTTGATTAAGCGACCGACTTCCACTCAGGTCATGATCTCGCGGTTTGTGAGTTCAAGCCCCGCGTCGAGCTCTGTGCTGCCATCTCGGAGCCTGGAGCCCGCTTCGGATTCTGTGTCTCCCTCTCTCTCTGCCCCTCCCCTGCTCACGCTCTGTGTCTCAGTAACAAATAAACATTAAAAAAAAATTTTTTTAGGGGCACCTGGGTGGCTCAGTCAGTTAAGTGGCCGACTTCGGCGCAGGTCATGATCTCACGGTTCGTGAGTTCGACCCCCGCGTCGGGCTCTGTGCTGACAGCTCAGAGCCTGGAGCCTGCTTCGGATTCTGTGTCTCTCCCTCTCTCTGCCCCTCCCCTGCTCACGCTCTCTCAGTAACAAATAAACATTAAAAAAAATTTTTTTAGGGGCACCTGGGTGGCTCAGTCGGTTAAGTGGCCGACTTCGGCTCAGGTCATGATCTCACGGTTTGTGAGTTCAAGCCCCACGTCGGGCTCTGTGCTGACAGCTCAGAGCCTGGAGCCTGCTTCGGATTCTGTGTCTCCCTCTCTCTCTGCCCCTCCCCTGCTCATGCTCTGTCTCTGTCTCAAAAATAAATTAAAAAAAAAAAATTTTTTTAAACGCCACTAGCAGGAATAATCGTGATTATTGTACAACAGTATTAAATTCCAGACCGCATTAACCATTATCTCTCAGTAACAAATAAACGTTAAAAAAATTTTTTTTAAACACCACTGGCAGGAATAATCGTGATTACTGTACAACGGTATTAAATTCCAGACCGCACTCTAAGCACTTTTTAAAGTTTTATGAGAAGTCTGCGAAGTACCGTTATCACCCGCATTTTACAGACAAGGAAACTCAGCCAGAGAGGGAGGTAATTTGCCCAAAGTTATCCGGCTGGTAAAGAAGAGGTCCAGGATTTGAATTTAAGCACGTGGACTGCACGGCCACATTCTTAACAGCTGTGCGTGTGCACAGAGGTGCAGGGTCACACGGGGGGCCCTACGGTACTGGTCATGACAGAACACGGGACACAACCAAATGCCCACCAGTCGGGGGCAGATGACGCACGCTCTGGTATCTCGTGCCCTGAAAACAGCAACGGGCACCTGCACACGCTGCCACGGAAGAGAACAGAAACAAGAGAAATAAATGCTGGCTCTTCTCTGCTCCCATTTTGTTGTTTTACAAAACACTGTGCACGCAGTGTATGTATGCTTGCTGCCCTTCTATCATTTTTCATGAAAAGCCAGTGTGGTGTTCTCAGAGGAGAAGTACACCAGGGGTGGTGGGGACACTGACTACTTCTCTGGATACCTTCTGGATTTGATGTCACCGTTGACACCGTGAGCACAGCGCGGCTACCAAGAGTGCTCTGGCTCCACGGAAGCCGCTCCGGCCCAGCACGCCTTCCCTCACAGCCGCCGGCACTCACGAAGGCCACCAGATTAGATTATGCCATTTGTGCGGCCTCTCGCTCCCTGCCTCCCTCCTTGGCCCGCTGGACGCCTCCTGAGGCTATACAGGCACTGGGCCTGCTTCTCGCTAAGCTGGACCAGGCAGACCCCCCCCCCACCCCCATACTTACCTGCTGTGACTGATCACACAAACGAGCCAACGAATTACAGCCGACTGGCCTGACTTGGACTACAGACGGTCAAGGCCAGAGCAGACCAGCGGAGGGGGAGGACGCTGCTCTGGGATACATGGGGACTGGGGACCGCGAGGCAAAAGCAGCCTTGAGTGGAAACTTAAGAAAAGGATTTATTCCTTCCAATTAAAAACATTTAGTTTCATCTAGTGCCAGAGAATTTACAGAGCCGTAATCCCATCTCGCCATCTCGAATCTTTTCCATTATCTTCTTCTAATTAATTGAGCTATGCAAATTCATTGATCTAAAACTCTGCAAGCCTAAGCAGTACTCACGTAGTCATTTGGCGCCACACTGCCAACAGATCAAGCTTAATCAGGTTCTACTACTTCTTAAATTATACATGTTATTAGACAAAATTCATTTAGTTTTGCATCTAACAGCTACAGCTTATTACACTGGCTGCTCCCAGACGTTTCCTGCGACTCACTGCTGAATCTGTACTATGAGCCAACTTGGGGTGCAATTAATAAATGCTCGACACAACTGGGGGCTTCGGTAAGGTATGGAAAGCGCTTCACTGTGTTTTCAGGAGGCGGGGGTGGGGATGATGAAGCAAAATCTATTATCCAAGTGAAATGTCTAAAGTGCCTACCTTACAGATCAATATAGAATTTCTTCACAAGAATATTTATGGATTATGACAGCAGTGTTTCACCCAAACAATACATAAAGGAGGGAAGAGACAGTAAATTTTTTATACAACCCAAATAATATATATTCAAAAGAACTCGCCATGGTTTACCAATAAACTACTCAGGAACTAGAAGGGAACAATCTAGAATTCCAAACACGCAGGCGAGTCTCTAAATTCTGAGGGTTACAAAACAGGCACCTTCAGCAGTTCTGGCACTTAAATGTGCTGCATCCCAGCCTCTTGTTATATTTCTCATTTCACATTCTAATCACTTGACCAATTACCTGATAATTGAACCCCTTTGGGATCATGCTCCCTTTTTAGTATTTCATTTAGTGGCAGAAAATAGGCCCATCAAAAGTGGGAAATGTGCCAATTCCAGGAAATTAGTGTTTAGAGTGAAAAACAATGAGAGGAGAGGTATAAATGTTTCAATCAGCTAGGTGAGCGTGAGGAAGTCACGGGTTCTATATGATAATATCCATTTACCAGGGAACTCTACAAGCTTCCGCAGCATCCATCCGCTGTCCCTGGAAACTCCCCAGGGCAGGGCAGAAACTGGAACTGGGCTCAAGAGCAGACCCCCACAGGTTCTCTGCCCAATGGCCTCTAATGTTCACCTCCCCTCGAGGGAAAGTGCCCTCAGACGGAAGCCACAAGCAGGGGCGGTCAGCTCCTTGGTTGCTTAACCTTCTTTTGAGTCATGGAGTCCTTGAGGACTACAGTCCTTCTCCCCATTCCACTCCCCAAAGCATCTATGCAGATATGCTGGGGGTTTTTTGCCCGGTTTTATGGAGCTCACCGGTTGGACGCAGCCTATTCATGGACTTAACACCCAGTTTAAGAAACTGGACTCTAGCAGTCCCCCTGCCGGACATTACATCACTTAGTGCCCCAGAAAGCAATCCTCATGAAATCTTTCTTTTAAATCTACGACACTCTAGAAAAAGCTGTGTCCCTCTTAGATATGGGTTTGATCTTCTTTCTCTGGCAATCGTCTTTATTATCTCTGGCGAAACCAACATCTTATCAACCACGGGCCCTTAAGCTCTGCCTGTTTGTTTCTGCCTCCCTCTCTCTACTCTTGACTTCACACATGAACTTATATTTTCTTTGGTCTTGACTGGTCGTTTCTTACTTATATTTTTTCCTTGTGTGCTTCTATTTGTTTTAAGCCCTCCCAAACGCTTCATGGAACAAATAAACCAATGAGATAAGGCTTTCTCAATAGTATGTTTTTGATCCAAACACTGGAAACCAGAGAGAAAGAATACAGAACCCACCCCCTCCCTGCCGCCCTTAATCAAAAGGAAATTGTTCGCTAGCTCCTGTCATGTCTTTTCACTGAATAATCACACATCCACACTTTCACAGCCATAATTAGGAAGCCTTTTAGCCTTTAGTTAAAGGTAGCGTTTCTGCCACTGAGTTTATACTTTGGTCAATTATAATATCCACAAGTTGACTACGACGAGACAGCTCCAGCTGGCAAACAACAGGGTGTCCATATGTGCACACGGATAAGGGCTCTGAATCTGGGGTCCACGGGGATCTGTGAATCTAGATGGGAAAAAACCTGCATTTCCACTAACCTCTGATATTTAGCATTTCCTCCTACTATTAAGTTAAGCAGAAAATCACAGAGGTCTTATCAAGGCTCCTGTGATTGTCACCAACAGAAACCACGAGGATTTTTCATATCCCATTACAGTTGTTGTGGACACCTCATGGCATTGTTTAAGCTCAGCACCACTTTGAAATTATGGTAGTCATTAGCCCTGCTGGACTGTGTTGTGTAACAGACCAACAAAGAAGTATGCGTTTTACTCTATCAAATAATTTTTAAATATTTTGATAAGTGTATTTCAATGTGATCGGTTTCCTTTGAAATCCTATGCATTTTATTCTATGCACTTAAAAATTTATTATTTTGGGGCGCCTGGGTGGCTCAGTCGGTTGAGCGTCTAACTTCGGCTCAGGTCATGATCTCACGGTCAGTGGGTTCGAGCCCCGCGTCGGGCTCTGTGCTAACAGCTCAGAGCCTGGAGCCTGCTTCAGATTCTGTGTCTCCCTCTCTCTCTGACCCTCCCCCGTTCATGCTCTGTCTCTCTCTGTCTCAAAAAATAAATAAACATTAAAAAAAAAAATTAAAAATTTATTATTCTGAGTGGTGGTCCAGAGGTTGTTTGCTAACCTGCCAAAGGGGCCCAAGGCACACAGCAGGTTAAGAGGCCCTGACTGGGGACAAAGAGTTGACACAGCCTGCAAGGAGCACAGCCCCTCTGAGTGACACCACGTGCTGGGGGAGGGGACAGTCACGGCTGCCAGCAATGCTACTGCTGATCACACACCTAATCAGAAACGACTTTTCAAGTAATGCTCCAAGCTCCCTAATTAGTAATATTAGGTAAATTAGTTCAAACCACTTTCAATCAGCCTTGGCAGAAGGAAGGTATTGTCGCTGATTGCCTAGATGCTTTAACAGGCTCATAATGGATGTGAAGGATCTAGGGAGCCACGGGGCTGGCTGATTGCTCTGGGTTACCACTGCTCAGCATTCAGCCACACACAACCTGCTGGGAGGGCTGAGGCTCACAGCCATGCCCATGCCAGGGGCTGGGGACTTCCCATCCCAGGCAGAGCACTGCCTTGCTTTCATATGACCCCTTTTATGTTGCTGGCTGTTAAGCTGTTTGGTAAAGCGTCTTCAAATCTTAGCATTTCCTGGAGCCGGAGTAGGCACTTAAAATGAAAAACTCAAGGCTAATCACACAGGTGAGGAAACACACCTAAGTTAACTGAGCTGTTTTTCAAAACACAGCAGCAACAAATCCTACTGTGATAGGGACAAGAGGGTTTTGGTCCAATGGAAACTTTCTGAGTAGCGATGGTGGGGTGGGCACTGCCGGGACTTACCGCTTGTATAAGAGGGACTGAGATGCTGGTGGCACAGAAGAGATAACGTGGAAGTATGGGTCAGTCCCTGAGAGATGTCCTTCGGGGAAGCACGCAGCAACCCGGCCGGTGTTCAGGTCGTGCAAATGCCACAGCAGATCCCAAACCCGGACAATCCACCCAACTTCAAGCCTGAAGGAAAACTGACCTGCAGTATAGGAGAATGTCCAATGGCAGCACTGTTTAGATTAGCTCCAACAGGAGGAGATTATCACTCCTAGTTCCAACCAGGGGAGAGGATTAACCAATTACAAGATCTCATCCATGGAAGGCAATGCCCTTATTAAAAGCCAGACATAAACCTCTATGTAGCAACATACAAGGATTTTCCAGGTAGACAGAAGGGGAAAAAGGAAATCACAGAACAACATGCACTGAATAAAGACATTTATAAGACAGATATATATATATATATCTTACATATGGTGACCCCAAAGGAAGGACTTGGGTGACGTTACACAGTTGATTCTAGACACAGATGCTAAATCTTTACAAAGGAATCATATTCACGTATCAGTTGTATCATTTAATAATCTAATGAAATAATAACACAGATCCATATCAACACGAGTTTGAATACTACAAAAGATCAGAATGAGAAGGAAAAAAAAAAAAAAAAAAAGAATGTCATGTGTCCGTGCCCCTTATTTCTAGGTCAAGCAAGGACTTCTGTCTGTTGTATTCGCTGAGGCAGCACAAGCACCTAGAACACTGCCTGCACAAAGTAAGCACTCAGGAGAGACCTGGTAAATAAATGAACTGACTTTTCGTCTAATCCAGAAATTTGTACTGGGGGCCTCCCACGTGCTGACCACTTGCTAAGCACTATTGGAAACAGAGTGATTCGTTTGACCTGCATTCAGTGAACACCTTTGCCATGCTCAACAGCTTTGGGTACTGGATGAAAACACACAACCAACACAAACACACACCCCTCCCCGCCTGCAACTGCCCCGTAGGATCTCAGAATGAAGCTTGGAGGGAGGTGAACTGGTAGAGGTCGCAGGGATGTGATAAGGCCTCTTCCTGGCTTTGTTTCTCAATTCCTCTGAGGCTTTGCTTATCACAGTCTGTCTTGTACCAGAATTATGTTCATGTGTTTGGTGTCTGCCCAGTTGGGGGAAAAAGAACACCAACCCTCCTGGATTACGTGAACGCCAAAAGGACACATGGCTTATTCTCTGCCTGAAGCCCGGCCCACCAAAGCACTCCATCTTTGCTTCCTTTCCCAACTGTATCCATTCATCACAGAATTAAAATCTCCAACTGGGAAAGGTGTCTTGGGGGTCATTTGGCCGCGGTGACTCCTATCTGGACCTTGGCCTACCTGTTCACATCTCATTTAAGGCAAAGAGCTACCAAACTGAGTCCTTTTTCAGGTTCACTTGGATCTTTTCAGAAAACCACAGTCCCGTCCACAATTCTACTTTACATTCCCACAGCATCTCCCCATTCCTAACCACCACTTTGCACATTCCCTTACTTTCTGGCCCTTTACAGCCGTATCTGCAGACATCCAGCCCTTTTCTGCCTTGAAGTTAAGACTTTTCCACCTAAGTGGATTATTCTGCACTTATCTATAGCAAACATCACCTCAGTGCACATATCCTCTCCTTCAATTTGTCAAAGTCATTTCTGAATTCAATTCCATTTTCATATTCAGTCCCTTTGGTCCCAACAAAAATAGTGCCCAAAATTTAAATAGGAGAGATCCTGGGATCATTTTAACTTAGAAACTGAGATGCTTACCGCGCAGTGGGTGTGCAGAAGTTACCTTGGGAGAAAGTTAAATTGGAGGGATGGAAAAAAGCCTTCGGTTTCTAGTGATGAAAGGCTTCTTCATCCATAAATCCAAACTTATCAATATTGCAGATTCATTATGTTCTTATCCTGAACCCGAGGGGCCAGATCTGCTTTGAAGGTTGGAGTTTTTCAAACTTTAAAAACAGCAATACTGGGCGTGGGGCACATATTAAATAACCCCTCGAGCTGGATCTCAGGCAACACCCCGTAATGGAGCATAGTAATATTTTGCTGGCAAAACACATGAATATTCCCACGAAGTAGGATAAAGAAAGACTATAAATATCCTCGTGTCAGTTCAGGTCGATTTTGCTGCCAATTGAGTTAGTTTTCAAACTTGAGAAAATCTCTTAGTTTCCAGAGCTCTCTGGACTTTGGAATAGCACATAAGGGATTATGCACATGGACATAACCCAAATCAAAGAACCCATCCTCACTCTCCCAACCATTCCGCATACAAATCCTTGTAAAGCATATATGGGTGACTGCTTTCCTGAATATTTTGGGCAAGTTCTGTTTTGTTGTAGTTGCTCAAAATGGTGTTTAGGAAGCCAAGCAAAACCCACCAACTTAAAACATTTGTCTGTGAAGGCTTAGCTTGGGAAGGCTAAAGTAGGGACAGACCCCTTGTTAAGCACCATTATCTTTAACAGTTGAAGGGAATGCCCACAAACCACGAATGTACACACAAAATTTGTACCTAGTGCAAAAAACACAGGGCATGGTGCATTTTTGTCCAGCAAATACGCCTCAAAACTTTATGGCCCATAAGTAATAAGACCTGGGGATCTCTTAAAAATGCCGATTCCATCTCATTAGATCTGGGTGGGGCAGAAATTCTACATTCCAAACAAGCTCTTGACTGCTATCCTGGGGACCACCCTTTGAGCAGGGAGGCTGCCGTGTGAAGTGCATGAGGTTCGAACACAGCTGGACTGGGGTCAGATCCTGACTCCACCACCTATAAGCTGAGAGACCCCAGGAAAAGTACTTAACTGCCCTGAGCCAGTTTTGACCACCAGTTCACATGGAAATAGCAATGACACCCTCCTTTCATGACTCCAATGGGTAGGTCAGCTAGCAGCACTGGTCCTGGCACATACCCTGAACTGCATCCCTTGTATGGTAGGCTGAACAGTGGCCCCCAAAGACGTCCACATCCCAATCCCCCGAACCTGTGAATGTGTTATCTTGCACGGAAAGAGGGGAATTTGCAGATGTGATAAAGTTTGAGCTTGACATCTTTATTAGATCTTGAGGTCCTGGGTTATTGGAGAAGGCCAATAACCACAAGGGTGTTTATAAGAAAGCAGGAGGGTAGGTTTAAAGGAGAGAATATGACAGGCGCCTGGGTGGCTCAGAGCATCTGACTCTTGATTTCAGCTCAGGTCATGCTCAGAGGGTCATCGGATCAAGCCCCATGTCCAGCTCTGTGCTGAGCATGGAGTCTGCTTGAGATTTTCTCTCTCCCAATCTCTCTCTCTCTGCCCTCCCTTGCTCTCGCTCTCTCTCTCTCAAATTAAAAAAAAAAAAAAAAATAGAAGAGGATGAATCAAAGGTCAGAGAAGAGAGAAAACGCTATGCTGCTGGCTGTGAAGATGGAAATGGCCATGACCCAAGAAAGGTGGGCAGCCTCCAGAAGCTGAAGCCTGTCGAAGGCCACAGCGCTGCAGACCGAGGGCTTCTAGACTTCGGACCTCCAGGACTGCAGGACAATCATTGTGTGTTGTTCCAAGCCACTGAGCTTGCAGGAGTTTGTTACAGCAGCCACACAAAACTCACACACCTCGTACTGGAATAAGGCTAGTGCGGGCTTGCCTCGCTTTACGTTTGCACGATTTCCACAGGCCGAATCATTCATGGACGTGAAATCACGTGACAGCTGCCCAAAGCAGAGGACCATACACAAAGAACCCTTCAAGGAGCCTTTATATCCAGGGAAGAATTTGTTCCACACTGTTTTGTTTGGTTGTGGCAATTTTTAATCAACAGGCCAGACACACACATTAAAAACAAACTGTTCTACAGGCTGAAAGGACCCCCTGTACTCGAATGGCATCATCACATTCCACCTGTCGATTCCTCACATGACTGCCGAAACCGAGCAAGGTTCCCACGGACAGCATCAGTGGGTCAGAGGGACCACATCAGGGGGACCAAACAAAGTACCCTGGGCTTCAGCGTGATGGATCGAAAATCAGTGGTCTCGAGAGCACAAATGTCCATTTGCTATTGATAATGCGTTTACCACCGAGAAGCTTCATAAAATAAGAAAATACCAAGGTAACCAAAAAGACATCTGCAGAGTGAAAACATGTCTTTCAAAACTACCTGGACTTTGTCCTGCATTTCTTAGGCCTTCCCTGCAGGCCCTGGCACCATCCCTCCTTTTGCACTTCCTTTATCAGACTCTACGCTCCACAGAAGGGCTGCTCGCTCATCTCCAACCATTATATCCACAGCATCTGGCACTGTAACTGGCACTCAGTGTGTACACGCTGAGTATGTGTAGGTGAACAAATATTATGACGAATATTTATTTTTTTAACGTTTATTCATTTTTGAGAGACAGAGAGAGACAGAGCATGAGCGGGGGAGGGGTAGAGAGAGAGGGAGACACAGAATCCGAAACAGGCTCCAGGCTCCGAGCTATCAGCACAGAGCCCGACACGGGGTTCGAACCCATGAACTGTGAGATCATGACCTGAGCAGAAGTCTGACGCTTAACCGACTGAGCCACTCAGATGCCCCATGATGAATATTTATAATGGAAAAGTGCATTATGACTTTCATTAGAACAAGCATTATTCATAAAGTTCTTTTGCTCCAGTTTGAACTTAAAACTACTTGGCCCAAGATATTATTTATGGTAGAATTAAAAGTATGCTTTCTGATTTTATTTGCCTATTAATATATGCATCTGATAATTAACAATGTGCTAAGCAGTCAAAGCAAATAATTACTTTTCTAGTGTCTGCCCCTGCATATGAGCTAAATGAGGAGGAAGCCACTAATTGCATATTAAAAAATGGTAACTAGCTTTAAAACGTTCTGCTTAATCTCAGACCACAATATTCAAAACAGTTACAGTCCCTCCACTGGCTCAGTTACAAGCATCCAAAACAGTCCAACTCTTCAGAACAGATACAAATTCTGCTCGGGTCACACTGCATATAAAATATGTGCTCAAAAGATTGCCAGTTCACGTTTACAAGGTCTTCCGACCAACGGGAAAAGTTGAGCATAAAAACCGTATCTTTTAATTTACTATGCTCAGTATATTTCATTGAAGCAGCAATGAGATTGCACGGAGAGCTTTTATTTTAAATCTTATTTTGAAATATGACTGAACACATTAATGTAATTCGGAACAAGTTGGTAAACATCTACGAAAACATGCTATATAATTCTAGTGAGTCCTGTAACATTTCCGTTTGCAAAGAAAAGAAATCACTGCACATAAAAACAGTAGATTTGGAATCTGACCTTCAACTGTCCAGGAAAAGCAGAACTTTGCTCACTGGATGGTCCAGAATGAGAGATCTAGCTGATGCTACAGTGCGCACGGGCCAAATGATGCCAAAGCACCCAGCTAACAGCAAATCAGACTATAGGGAAGCATCATTAATCTGGTCAACTGGCATATTACCCTGATTTTACCTTGTCAACCAAGACTCTGGGTCCTACTCTGATTTCTAACTCCTTTAGAGACTGGGGCATCCTGTGGTCACCAAGGGTGACCAAGTGTGAATGTGCTTCTGCTCCAAGCTGCTGAGATGTCCACCCCCTGCACCTGCCCCCATGTGGTGAAGCCCTACAAGGTCGAGGTTTTGAATGCTTATTGCACTGATGGGCTCAGAAACGGAGGCCCAGAGAAGGTAAGGGGACTGGTCCAAGTTTACCCAGCACATCAGTGGCAGGTGTGGAGCTGGCATCCACCCTAGTTCAGGTCTCTATCCACTGCCTTACTTTCCTTCTTTCCCACCTTGCCGCCTCTGTATAAGCCCAATAGCAGGACAGGCTGATTCTCCGGGGATGACCGCCCTTGGGTTCCATCCAATGACATGGGCATGTCCACATTCATGAGTTTGCATAAAATATGTGTAAAAAGAGAATGAGGGGAGTTCTGAGGGTTCCTCCTGCTCATTACACTCACTGGACTTGGGGAGAGTGATTCCGGGCAGCCCTTTTTCCATCCTCACATCTTTACTTTCGGATTGTTCTCGATAGGTTGGCTGCCAGACAAGGGAAGCTTGAAAAATGAATGCAACCCAGCCTATTATAGAGTGCCTCAGCTTGTAAAGGCACTGGAAATCACATCAGGACCCAGAGTCCTGGTTTACAAGATGGCATTAGCCAAAGCAAACGTGTGGCCACTGCAGTGTTTTCTGCAATGGTCTTCAAGCCACTGCTGCTCCAAAAGCAGAGACCGCTGTTCCACTAACAGTGGACATGGGAGTCCACGCTACCTCTCTGATGGGCAGGTGGAGGTTCCACCTGCTTGTACTTGCTCACTGGACTTTATTCTTGCCTGGGAGAGAAGGTATCAGAAGGAGAAACAAAACGCAAGAGACTTCTAGAAGGCACCTGTTGTTTCTTACATTCGATCTCACTTTTCTTGTGCGGAACCATCCTGCTCTTCAGACCACACTGCTGCAGTGGAAATGAGCCCATACCCTGGTTTCAAGGGGCCAGAAGAGCAGGATGAAAGATGAGTGCCGGTCTGGGACTTTGATTGGACCACCAAGAATGAGGCATTTTCTTTCTCTTATGGTTTCTGGTAGGAGCTCCCAGGGACCACTACCTAAAGACAGCCTGCCTAAAAATGAAATCAACCCATAGGAAAGCAGGGCTGAGCAACAGAAACCAAGTCCTGATCACAAACTCTAAGCTTCTGGATCCAGCCATACCTGAAGCCCAGGGAGGCCCCTGGACTTCACAGTCCCATAAAGGAACACACATGTTTAAAAACATAGGGGCACTGCCGGGGTGGCTCAGTCGGTTAAGCCTCTGATTTCAGCTCAGGTCACGATCTCACAGTTTGTGGGTTCGAGTCCCATGTCGGGCTCTGTGTTGACAGCGTGGAGCCTGGAGCCTGCTTCAGATTCTGTGTCTCCCACTGTCTGTGTCCCTGTCCCACTTCTGCTTGCTCTCTCTCAAAAAAAAAAAATTAAAACATAAAAAAAGTTTTAATAAAAAATATAATAATAATAATAATAATAATAATAGTAATAATCCAGTTTATGTTAGATTTCTGTCACTTGCAAATGAAAAAGCACTAACAAATACAGGAGAAATTAAAGTGTCAGAAGAGGAGAAACAAGAGGAGAAGGTTACATTTATGGACATGGTATCTGGAAGCAGTTCAAGTTTGTCCCCTGGAAATAAAGGTGACACATGGGAATCTGTTCCATTTTTCATAGTAAGCTCAGATCATCAGAACTGTAGCTCTGCCTAATTACGGCGATCAATCTCGCCAAATTCTAAATATAAAATGAGCGTGCATTTTCTGATGTTCAAGGAGACTCCCTCCAATAGCCATGGAGGGAAGGAGTGGGCCATTCCTGAATAAAGACGTCTCTTCAAGAGAAATCTGTTCCTCTGCCCAAATGCACTCAGGACCAGAGGAAGCAGAGGAGGCCCCAGGCCCCGTGCAAGTCTTACCTGGCATGGCGTGGATGAGGTCCCCGCAGAGAACAAAGAATCTGGGTCTGGGCTTCAACTTGTTGACGGCCTGAACAGCTTGCTCAGTTAGACGGATCTCCTGCCCCCACTCATCACCGCCGCTGTCACAGTTCCCGGTGGACCAGGCCTTCATGAGCCCGAACTGTGGGTCTGCGCCTTGGATGAAGTAGAATGGGCCTTTCCATTCCCTTTCCTTTTCTTGTAAAAACGAAGGGGGCGGGGGAGGGAGAGGGAAGAAATATTATAAAATCTGTCAGGGAAAGCATCCAGGTTATCGTGCAAGTGGATACAATATTTTTCTTAAATTAAGTAGGTCATTTTAATAAGCTGCTGTTCAAACATACCATTTTCCTGTCATAGTCTAGAGGATTTTGATTTATACTAATTATGCCTGAGACCTGGTGATTCCCAAAGGCCAGGAAAAACCACGTGGGCAGCAACAGCCACCCAGCCAAGCTGTTTGTTTAAAACCAGCCGGCCAAGATGGAGCACAGAGGCACAACAGCATGCCGTATAGAGGATATTAACGTTCAATAATAGTTTTTTAATTAGAATTAAAAATACCAGAAATTGAAAGCTGCCAGAAGTATTATATTTAAATTACTAGGTGAAGTGCTTGCAAATCTTTTATGCCAGGCTTAATGGCACAATTTGCACTGTTTCGGGGGATGTGACAGAATTTTAATTATAAAACTTGGAGCTTGGAAGCTCTGGCGATCTGGCAGGAGATGCAGTGCCAGAAATGAAATCTCGAAATGAGTTAGTCAACGAGAAAAAAAGAAAAAAAAAATCGATGCTAACATTTCAAAGGCAGCACGATGCGGGCTTAAACGAGGTGTGAGGCTGGGGGGTGGGGGGGAAGCAGGGAGAAAGGAAGGAAGAGGGGATTCTTCATGTTCTTGGAAAGGGTGCTACGTCACCTGCACCAAAAGGATTAGGCTTGCCCTTCCTGCTGGTTCTGCTGATCCCAAGCTTCGTGGGCCACAGGTGCCCACCCTTATCAGACCAAAGAACTGCACTGGGCACCTGGTTTTGCGGAGCAGGAAGGGCCATTAGTGGGCATGGAATCCCTGTGGGTGTCCAGCTTTTCTTTTTCCTGGTGACAGCACCCTTTCCGCCCTTTCTTCAAACCAAACCTTACACGGTAGACCAGTGTTGAAAACCAGAGCTCCTGAGCCTGAGCTGGGTCCGAGCGCAGAGCAGCATGAAGAGCCCCAATCTGCAGCCCCTGTTTTTATCCTCTGAGGAGGCTGCGGCCCAGAGACGTGCCACAGCTTGCCTAACGGCCACTAGCGATCCGTGGCAGGGACAAAACGACCCCACCACCTTCAGACTGTTTTCTTCTTTTTAACAAATTAGTGTATCTTGCATGTGAACTGAGTAAGTGGCATTTCCTGTGGAAGTCATGAAGATATTACAACTTCCAAAAAATTCCTTAGAGCCAGTTCACATCTGTGGGTTCGGCACATTCATTTATTCGGTAAGTGTTCACCGAGAGTCAACTGTTTGCCAGGCCCCACACGTGGTGGCGACAATACACGTCTGGACCCAGACAGCCGAGCCCCCTGCTCTCCCGGGGCTCAGTCCGCACAAAGACGACGGACAAAGAAGTGAGCAGGGAAGGGAGCCAGAATGCCAGGACTAGGAAGGTGGCGTGAGAAGCAATGGCTAATTCCAACTGGGCACACAGGGAAGGCCTCTCTCTAACGTGCCACACCCGGGCTGTGATCTCAGTGGCAAAGCGCCAGTCCAACCTTTCCGAATTCCGCAGCCACCCTCCAGCCCACCTCACTGGCCTGCTGTCATCGTAGAGTAGACCTCCGGCGTTAGGCCACCCTTCCTCCTCAATTTCTTTACCAGAACTTAAAGACGCAAGCGTGCGAACTGCCCGCACTTACTTATAGAACAAACTGTGTGTGCAAAGTCACCCCACGAGTTCCGGACCTACAGCTCGGGTGGTTAACTGCTCGAGCAAGTCACAACCAACTTGAACTCCATCTGAACAAGGGCTGCATGAAGCCCTGGGGCATGCATCTCATTGCTAAGGATGGCTATCTGGCACTACAGCTGATGTGAACTTGTATTTATTGAGCCCTTACTACGTGCGGCAGAAAGACTCCAAGAAGGTCCCAAAGATCCCTGCGTTGTGACAGTCACGTCCCTGTGCAATCCCCTCGACTGTGACTTTGTTCTAATAAGCAGAACACAGCGATGGGATGTCCCTTCAGGGATTAGGTGATACCAAGATAGGGAAACAATCTAAATGTACCTCAATGGACGGACGGATAAATAAAATGTGGTATATATGTACGATGTGCTATTGTTCAGTCTTAAAAAAGAAGGAAATCCTGCCACTTGAAATAATATGGATGGACCTAGAGGGCATTATGCTAGCTGATATAAGTCAGCCAAAGAAAGACAAATACGGTCTGATCTCACTCATATGTGGCTTCTAATACAAACTCATAGAAGCAGAGAGTAGAATGGTGGACGCCAGGGGCTGAGGGTTAGGGGAAATGGGGGAGGTGATGGCCAAAGGGTACAAAGTTCTAGTTCGACAAGATAAAGAAGTTTTGTAGACATACTGCACAGCATCATGCCCTCAGCTAATAATACTGTACTATATACTTAAAATTTCCTACAAAGGTAGAATCTATGTGAAGTACTCTTAGCATACACACAAGTAATTAATAATAATAATAATAATAAAGGTAATAAAGCGGTTAAAGGTAATAAAAGGTAATAAAGGTAATAATAATAAAGGTAATTATAATAATAATAATAATAATAATAATAAAGATTATACAGGTTTTGGGAGGAGATGAGTATGTTTATGACCTTGATAGTAGTGATGGTTCCACAGATGTGTACTTATCCCCAAACTCTTGGGGACTGTTGTACACATTAAACATATACAGCTTTTTACAGGTCAACCATGCCTCAACAAAAATGGCTAAAAAGAGAGAGAGAGAGGGAGAGAGTGAGGGAGGGAGGGACAGAGAGAGGGAGGGAGAGACAGAGGGAGGGAGGCAGACAGAGAAGGGGAGACAGAGGGAGGGAGAGAGAGGGAGGGAGGCAGAAAGAGAAGAGGAGAGAGAGGGAGGGAGAGAGAGGGAGGGAGGGAGGGAGGGAGGGAGAGAGGGAGGGAGGGAGGGAGTAGGCTAGAAAAAGACCATGACTTCCATCTTGCTCATTCTCTCTCGCTCTCTCTCAGAGCCCTCGCCCTGCATGAAAAAGGCGGTCACACAGTGACTCGCCCTATGGAGAAGCCAACATAGTAAGGAACTGAGGCAACAGCCCATGGAGAACAGAGGCCCCCCATGCAACAACCCAAAGGAGTGGAATCCTGCGAATAAGCAAGTGAGTGAACTGGGAAAAAGGGATTCTCCCTTAGTCGGGCTGTCAGATGAGACCACAGCCCCAGCTGACACCATGCGTGAACGCTGGGGGAGACCCTGCTGCAGATGGATCCATTCGGCCGGGCAGTGCTCCGATTCCACATGGAAACTGTGAGAGGACAATGAAAATTTGTGGTTTCAAGCTGCCAAGTTTCAGGGACATCTGCTACAAAGTAGTAATAGATCCTGAGGGATCAGGCATTAAAGACACAGAGTCAGCAAGACTTGTCTTCAAGAGGTGAAGGCTGGGGTCGTGAAAAAAAAATGAGATTCCCATTTGTGTTTTAAAGTTAATTATTAGCATCAATCATTTATTTTCCTTGAAGAATAACCTTTTCACACTGAATGCTTTTAGCTACATTCCTGTTTCTGAGGCAGACTGCAGAGTTGTTTAAACTGGACAGATGAATCAGAACCAGATCAGGGAGGGGATCGTCACCCCAAGGCTGGTGCATAAACCAATATTCTGTAACCAACAGAATTTATAAACAGTTTTCTACAGCAAACGTCTTAACAAATATAGTTTCCTACAACAAAACAGTCATCATCTCAAAGGTCCTTGGAGATATTAGAACAAATCTTCCATTATTATTTGTTTACTTAGCAAAATCTTAGACTCTCAACTTTATGATGACAAGGTACAAAATAAATAGATCTGACCTGAAATGATGACAGCTCACTATGTAACAAGGTATAAATTTATAGCTCCCCCATCCCTCACCAGGGACAGGTTTTTATTACGAATCTGAATGCTTAACAACACTTGCCTTAAATGATGTGGCCGAAGTCTACAGTCACACCAAGGGGCGGGCACAGGTATCAGGTGACATCTACAAGAGCCAGAGAGAGCTTGCCACACCATCCCCTGCGGGGCAGAGGTCTGGCCCTGGCACAGTCCAGCTTCTCTCTTTAGACTCCCTGAAAACACTGTTCTGGCAGTTCGAGCCACAGAAGGTCAGATGTACTGAAATGCCTGATAGCCCCCCATGCCCCGAGAGGAGCACAAGTGCCGGAAGTGGAGGCTGAGGGAGAGAGAGAAGGTGCATATGACAGGAGAGCTCCATGAAGCATGCCACACTGGGCGTGAAAGGCAGGGCTGGGCCTACACCTCAGCATCAGCACCTGTGAACCTGCTGGAAAGAGCCTCTCAAGCCCATCCCAGGCCTACTGCCTACTGAGGCAGAGTGCATTTTAACAAATCTTCACGTGATCTGTATACAAATCCAACTTTGAGAAGCACTGACCTGTAACTAATAGGTTGAACTGCCTAAATGTGTTTGATCAGAAACAGGTGCAAAGTGATTTTTGTTTCCCTCTACTGAAATAATGGCTTGGGGGAATTATTATTGTTTTTGCATATTTTGCAATTCATTTTTAGGTCCCTGTCTGTGTCCAGCTCAGGTAATTTCCAAAATCGATAAAAGAATGTAGTCAGGGACCCTAACTGGGGAGTATGATAAGGCCAAGGTCAAATTTTGAGTATTTGTAGAATGAATGCATTAAAGAATAAAGCGACTTGATTAAACTAAGACCTCATACTTGACCTAGGTGGTACCAAACAAGACTATAATCTTCAGAAACATCTGACACAACCTTCTAGTAATGTCTATAGGGTACTTACTGTTAATACATCATAAAACATGTATGTATTTAACTAAAACACCTGAATATAAATAAGAATGTCCACGGGAAACTGAATTTTTTCAATGTTAATTTGTGTAACAAATTCGAAAAGCTGGTGTAGAAGCTGATGCTATTGTAACAAATGAGCACAGATGTAGTAGTCTGAAACCACACATTCATTATCTCAGTTTCTGTGGGTTGGGGTTCTAAGGCGGGGCTTAGCTGGGTCCTCTGCTCAGGGTCTCTCACAAGCTGCAATTATAGTGTCAGCCAGCAGGGAGGTCTCATGGGGAGACTCACACGGGGCAGGATCTGCTTCCAAGTGCACTTATGGGGCTGTCGACTAGATTCCTTGCTGGCTGTGGACCAGAAGCTACCCTCGGTTCCCTGCCAGGTGGGCCTCTCCAAGCTGGCAGCTGGTAACATGGAAACTTGTTTCATAAAGCCAGCAAGGGAGAGGGTCTGCCAGCAAAGGAAGTTATGTAACCTGGTGATGGAAGCGTTATTCCATCACTCTGCTGTGTTCTATTCATTATGATCAAGTTGCTAGGCCAGCCCACACTCAAGGACAGGGGATCACAGAGGCCACGAATACTAGCAGGTGGGGATCATTGGGACCATCTGAGAGTCTGTCTGCCACGGAGGGTGATACTGTACAGGGCCTAGCCTCCCATGACCACACGTTTACATCTGACCCTCCTGCACTGAGCTGTGTGAGCCCATTTACTGGAGTCCATCCCCGGGAGGCTGAAGGCTTACCTTATAGAAGCCATCCTTTGCCCACTAAAGTACTGGGAATTTTCAGTGTGGGAAGGACTTGCAGAATTACCAACCCCCTCATTTAACCAACAGGGGATACTGAGGCCTGGCTAGGAGTCTCAGTCATGGTTCAAGTTCAAGACCACACGCTTAATGAGCAGCAGCTTCTATTATCCAGGATCTCAGTGCTGTGGGGCTGGCTTGGAGAGGACAGAGCCAAAAAGGAGATGGAATGTATCCTGGGCTGCTGCAAGCTGTCCACCTCCATAAAGACATTTTTATCTCCAAAAAGTTTCCTTTGAATGGAACATCTTGGTAAATAAGAAAAGTGTACACAGAGATGATGCTGGCAGGCTTTTCCCCAGTAGGCCGTGGTGCTCACAGTTCCTGCCAGCAGCAGAGGGCTGATTCAGGGTACAGGCTAGAGCCCGGAACATCCATCTTCTATGGGATGCTAATTGGTGATTTTCTCCAGAGATGACAAACCCCGGGTCTCCGGATGCGGTCTGGCTAGCACATGTGTTTTGTTTGGCCCACGTAGTAGTTATAAAATTTTGAATGTGTCGCCAACATTTTAAATTCATGAGTTTCCTATAGATACCTGTTTTTCTGGATTCTCTTGGGAAATGTGGCCAAAGCAGGCCCAAGTGGAGTATGCTGACTGGCTGGGTGGAGCAGCAGTTGCCCATCAAAGGGGGTGTGTGCTCTGGAATTCACCATGGGCCACACTCAGTCCACACTTGGCCTGTATCTAGGGTAACTCTTCCATTTTGCTCAGAGGTACGGATGAGGAGACTCAGCAAGGTCAAGGTTAGGTAACTTAATCAAGCTCTAAGGAGGGCTGAGAGGCAGAACCGGGCCTATAGGGCCACAGAACCCTGACCTCGGGGCAGGTGGTCACACAGGTGAGATTATAGAGAAGACCTATGTAGCCAGAAGTGCCAAGGTCTGTCCAAACGATATGCCAGAAAAAAACAAGCTCTGAGTTACCATAATAAATAGGACCAGAGCCTAAACCAAATTACTTTTAAAATTTAGTTTTTAAAAATCTAAATTAATTTTTATTTTATATATACATATATTTTTAATGTTTACTTATTTTTGAGAGACAGAGAGAGAGCGCACAAGCAGGGAGGGGACATCCATCTTCTATGGGATGCTAATTGGTGTATGTTAAAAAGTCAGCTTTCATTAACAGCTGACAAATATGCCTGAAAGGTATAGTAAAAATGAGGGACAGGGAAACGGAAACGTATTGGCAGAGACAAACCCAAGACGACATTTAGTTCCCGGTGTTAAAAGTGCCAACTGCAGGGGCGCCTGGGTGGCGCAGTCGGTTAAGCGTCCGAATTCAGCCAGGTCACGATCTCGCGGTCCGTGAGTTCGAGCCCCGCGTCAGGCTCTGGGCTGATGGCTCGGAGCCTGGAGCCTGTTTCCGATTCTGTGTCTCCCTCTCTCTCTGCCCCTCCCCCGTTCATGCTCTGTCTCTCTCTGTCCCAAAAATAAATAAAAAAGGTTGAAAAAAAAAAAATTAAAAAAAAAAAAAAGTGCCAACTGCAAAGAGCATTTGCAGACTGAGTACCTTTCTGGTGGGATACTGGTGTGTAAACAGTCTCACACCAGCTGTCAGCACAGAGCTCAACGTGGGATTTGAACGCACAAACTGCGAGATCATGACCTGAGCTGAAGTCGGACACTTAACCGACTAAGCCGCCCAGGCGCCCCAAAAACATAAACTAATTTAAAAACACCTTCGTAAAGGAAAAACTGGCCTTAGGGAGAAATGTGCTTCAGCCGTTGTATACAGAGTATCAAGATTTGAGCACTTCCATAGGGGTGCCTGGGTGGCTCAGTGGGTTAAGCGTCTGACTTCAGCTCAGTCCATAATCTCACAGTCTGTGAGTTCGAGCCCCACATCGGTCTCTGTGCTGATAGCTCAGACCCCGGAGCCTGCCTCAGATTCTGTGTCTCCCTCTCTCTCTGCCCCTCCCCTGCTCACGCTCTGTCTCTCTCTGTCTCAAAAATAAATAAAAACATTTAAAAAAATTAAAAAAAAAAAGATTTGACCACTTCCTGATTCCTGATTTCTGCTAATTGATAGAGACTGTCACAGAAAACCGCCTTTCAACACTGAGGAATAAAAAGACAGTGGATTTGGGTGGTATTAAACTATAGACAGTAGAAGCCAGGGACTCTTCTCGAAGCATTACTGGGTGCAAAGCAACTGCACACATCGTAGAAACTTAAAGACCTTTAAAAACCCACACGATGCCTTACCACTAATCCTTCCTCTGAGACTGTTTACACACCAGTATCCCACCAGAAAGGTACTCAGTCTGCAAATGCTCTTTGCAGTTGGCACTTTTAACACCGGGAACTAAATGTCGTCTTGGGTTTGTCTCTGCCAATACGTTTCCGTTTCCCTGTCCCTCATTTTTACTATACCTTTCAGGCATATTTGTCAGCTGTTAATGAAAGCTGACTTTTTAACATACACCAAGAATTAGAAACTGCATTGATCCGTTCACCACTACCGGTTAATCAATGACTAACTGTAATAAATGCATCCCAAAAGCAAATGAATCACTATTTTCATCACCCTACCAGGAAAAGGCCTACACGAGGTGGTCATGCCGTTAATTAATAACCCAACACTGTAACAATCTGTGCTCTCCTGAGGTGCTACACCTGTTACTTCACAGGCAACTTAATTTTCATCAAGTGAAGTCTCATTTTCTAAATCTCATTTGCTTTTTGGGAGATCCTGGTTAAGAAGTCTGATGATTGTGACACCACATCGCTACACTCTAAGACTATTTAAAAGTCTGATGTCTGGGCTCCTGTTAACTTCTCGGACTCAGTATCATACACGAACTGGGCCCAGAGGGGCCACATTTCTCCATTTGACGAGAAAGCCATAGAACTCGCCAAAAGAGTGAGTAGAAAGTAGTATGTCTGCTTTCCTGGATACGTCCAAGCTTCTGGCTCGTGCCATCAGCACCTTACAGCACTCCCACAAGCAAATTCATCACCTTCCCTTCAAGACTGGCCTCTTACCCTGATGGCCCCGAGTTTGCCACCATGGTCCCCAGTCCACCTATCTAAAGATGAGACGGTCGGGTGTTACTGGGCCCTTGCAGCTGCCGGGTGGATGCACCCACATCTGCAGCGCTCCGCAGCACGTCCTTGACCTCCGCAGCCCTAGCACCTTGGGTCAGGGTCCACCACTCCCCCCGGGGCTGCCAGGACAGCTCTACGCAGTGCTTCCCGCGCTGACTGCCACTGCGACTCTTCCTAAAACAGTAACACTGATCACCAAGCTCCCTTGCTGAAGGGTCACTATGCTCCAACCCCCACAAGAAAAGGCCCACATTCGTGTTCCCTTCCCAGCATACTGTCAGCATGTATCACTGGGTCGCTGGCATGTGAGGGGCACTCAGTAAACAAACATTCAGTGAGGGGATAAATGAAGAGGTCGATGGATCCTCGTGCATTCTGGCTCAGACACTTAGGCTCAGACACTTTGGGTCACAGTGTGAGAGTCTCCCAGCCAAACTGCCCACTGCTCCCACTACACGGGTGGCTCTCACCCAGGGATGATTTTGATCCCCTGGGGGCATCTGGCATTCGGTGGAGGGAGTCCAGGGACACTGCTTGACATCCCACATTACATCGGTAGTCCGGCCTTAAGGCCAACACGCGGACATCCAGAAACCCGACACCAAACATGCCACAGGGTCTCTCTCCCCCCACCCCTGCCCCCGACAGACCCTCATCTGCTCCTCAAACACACGCCACACTGTCCCACTCCCTCCTGGGGCGATGCTCCCCTTCTACTAACCTTTCCGGCTAAGACTCCACCTCCCCTCCTGGCCCAGACCAAAGCCTACCTCCCTCCGCTGCAAAAGCAGGCACAGCTCTTCCGTCCCCCCGCCTTCAGCAGGTTGTCCTAGCGCCCGCTACGTGACAGGGGCCACACGGGTCGCTGGACACTCAGCTGTGAGCAAAGCCGCAGGTCCCATTCCTTAAGACTAACTTACACAGTAGCGGGGAGGTGCGCGGTCACGGAGAAGAGTGACTGCTAGGTGGGAGGGCTGTGGCTGGATGAAGCAGTGAGGCCACATGACAGCTGAGGTGTGAATGACGACCAGAGCCAGATGCAGGGTAGCTCTAGGCACACACCCCAGGCAAGGACAGGCCCTGACACCAGGGGCAGATGTGAACGGAGGGCAGAGGACCGATCACACCAAGACATGTGGGCATGGGCAAGGGCGTAAAGCCTAGGTGCCACTCGGGCCTCCACCTCCCAAAGCCCTCACCTGGTGCCAGCATAGCCTAGACTCGGAGGCCTGTGTGCCAGGCTCAAACCTCTTTTCCACCCTCTACCACCCATGTCGCATGATGCAAGTTCTTAACCTCTCGGGGCCTTGGTTTCCTCACCCGTAAAGAATACCACTCCTACCTCAAAAGGGCTGTTGGGAAGAATCAGGGAGTTAATACATGTAAAGCATTTGCGCTAGGCACACAGTAAGCAGTCAGGGGTGAGCTTGTGTTATCACGACTGTTATTCTTGGTAACTCCTACCCTTGTCTTAGTGGAGACAAAACCAACAAAATCCTACCCATCCCTTTACCCCCCACAGCACATAGTGGGGCACAGAAAATATCTGATGATACAGATACACACACACACACACACACACACAATTACATGCTTTGGTCTTAACATCCTGTCCTCCACATACTGGAGATACTGCTTTGGTTATAAAACAGCAAAGATGGGCAGCTTTACAGCTGTCTGGAGGCTTTCTGGCTAAAGAGCAAATGCCAACGAAATGCAATTTTTACAGTTTCTCATGGTAGCCATCTGCACAGTGAATCACAACCTAAATGTCTTCAGCAACACCCCTCATCTTCTCTGAGGATTAATCTTATTTCAGCGGTTACAAACAAACAACAACAACAACAACAACAACAACACAATAGGAGAAAAGCAATCTTTACCACCTCGGGACTCTTTCTGGCTTAGCAACCCAAATGTCCCAACTGGAAGCCTGCCAGGACTTACACCCCATTTAATAGCGTCATCCCTCAGTGGTTGTCCGGGGCTGGAGTGGGGGGTTAGGGTGAGAGCTAAGGGGTGTGGGGTTTCTTTCTGGGGTGATAAAAATGTTCCAAAATCGACTGTGGCGATGGTTACACAACTCTTTTGAACAGACTAAGAGCCATTGGATTGTACACTGTAGAAGGGTGAACCGTATGGTATGTGAAGCTATTAAAAATAATGGTGCCCTTCGGGGCTCCCTCTTCCCCCAAATAATTAACTGTGACAGCCACATCCTCAGAGTCTCCATATGACTTTTCCTAAGCAGCAAGGTGAATTTATCCAACCTCTCTTTGTTTTGCCTAAATGCATTCAAAGGTACTTTGTGAGACACACAAAAGCTTCTGAGTCATAGCTTGGCTGCCACATTTGCCATTTGGGGATAAAGGACCTGGCAAAATCTTTATCTGCAACCCTTCAGAGAAGTAAAAAGGCAGACAGGCCAGGACTCCTTGGCCAGGTGGCTTTCGGCATCACTGGCTTTGGCCGATGCTGTTCCGGCCAACGGCTAAAGGGGGGAAAGGCATTTCCCGAACCTCCCCCCTTTTCCAAAGCAGAACCCCATTTGGAGTTTGCCTTTTGGGGGTGGGTGTTTGCTAGGACTTGCTTCCTACCATCACCCATGTTCCCCTGCCAAGCGGGCAGGCGGCCGCTGGCCCGGGTGGTGCTTCGGGGAGAAGTGGCAGAAGGCGCTGTCTCTGGGCCGAAGTGCCCTGCGGGCACAAGGCTGGGCAAACAGAGGCTCTGGATGCAGAAGGCAAGCCTTCCTCAGGGCAGACGCAGCCCCGAGAGGGCGCCCACCGGTAACAAGAACCTCCTTTAACAGACACTTTTGAGCAGCACACAAACCTCAGGGCCACGTAGGGTGGTTTGCAAGGGATCCTCTTGATTTGGTTCTTTGGTTTCTACTTTGTCCAGAGGATACATGCTGGAAGCAATGGGTTAGGCAGACACAGGAACGTGATCAAAGGGATAGTGTATTCGTTCATATTTACTCATTTATTTATATAACAAACGGCCAGTAAGTGGCCACCACTCCTAACACTATCCTAGGTCTGGGCCTCCTGCCCTCCGGGAATTATCATCTAGAGGCATGAAAAGACATGAAAGTCACAGGAATAAATACACAACTATTAAGTTGTAATAAGTGTGGTAAAGGAAAAGAATGAGGGAAGGGGAGTAACAGGGCCCTAACTGAAAATGGTAGGATCAGCACGGGTTTCTTTTAAAACGGTACATGAAGAGGGGCACCTGGGTGGCTCAGTCAGTTGAGTGTCCGACTTTGGCTCAGGTCATGGTCTCACAGTTCATGAGTTCGAGCCCCACGGTGGGTCCTGGGCTGGCAACTCGGAGCCTGGAGCCTGCTTCCAATTCTGTGTCTCCCTCTCTCCCTGCCCCTCACCGACTCATGCTCTGTCTCTCTTTCTCTCTCTCAAAAATAAACATTAAAAAAACAAAAAATGGTACATGATGAACAAGAGGCCGGAGAGAGAGGAAGAGAGGGACAGGGAAAAGTCATGTCAAGGGATGATGGGCCCAATTTTTGTTTCAAAGAGATGGCTCCGAATGCTGTACAGGGAATGGACTATTGGGGCACGAGGGGAGGCAGAAGGCTGCTGGAGGCGTCCGGGGAGAGATGTGGGTGGCTGGGGGTCACAGTGCTGGGAGCTGGGAAGGGAACGGATGAACAAAACCAAGGTGAGCAGGGGCAGGGCTTTGAAGAGAAGGGGAGAAGGAGAGGTCAGCAATGACGCCTAGGCTTCTGACTGCAGGGGACTTGGGGGAAGACTGGAGAAGGAGCAGACTGGGCAGGAGACGGAGAGTTGTGGCCTATTCTAGTATGTTCTGGGGGCAAGGCCAAAGGGCCAGCAGCCAGAAGAGCTGTGTTCCCTTCTCGGACCTCCCAACTCCTAGTTTAGGACCTGAAATCACCAAAGTGTCTCAGCGCCCGCCCTCATGCAAACGAAGCCAATGCACATATCATCACAGCTGCATCTTAGACAGTTCTGGCCAACACTCTGCCTTCGTTTTACAAACGAGAACCTACAACATTAGTGTGACTATGTTTTTGTTGTTGTTGTTCTTGTTCTTTTAAACAAGAGTACTCAGAGGCTTTGGGCATTCTTTCACTCAACCGGTATTTCCTGATTGGCTGGCTGCATATCCGACCGGGTTCTAAGAGCAGCTAATAGCAGTTCTCGGGCTCCTGGAGCCTCCGGATGCCAGGACCCCATGCTATTGCCTGTAACTAATTGCAGGGCTTGGCAAAGTTAAAAATCATATGCTTCACAAATATAAAAAGCTGCCAGTTAGTCCTCTCTGGGAAACAGACGCTCTCTTAACAAACCTCCAGATTTACCAACACTCTGCATGCCCTCTGCAAAGGCGTGGACTGTCAACCAATGTCCCTGAAGAAGCCGGCTCCATGTGTCCATCAGGCGCTTGTCCCCAAACCCGTTCATGCTAATGCTTATTTTTAAGTCACTCAACTAAACATGTAAACCAGAGAAGTATGAATCGTAAAAAGGGTTGTTTCTAATAAAGCTAGGACAGATGCTTTGGGAAGACCCCAGTAAAAGGCAAGCTGGTGAAAATAAAGCACTATTCAATTAGGTGTTGTGCAGAGAAGTCTAAAAGATTAGAGGGAAAAGAAAGTATAAACCTAGAAGAATTCTTCACTCAGAGTGCTTTCTTTCCAAGTGATTTTTAACTGACTACTCCACTGGAAAAAACCCAAACTGGAAAAGATTCATTATGGGTGTTGTTTATGCAAGAAAGGCTCCATGGCAGGCCCATCTGTAAACCCATACTCCAAGACAAGTCCTTGGCCCGACCTCAAAAGAATGGTAAATGGATGTACATTTATAGTTTACATTAAAAGGAAACGTTAAAAGAATGTATAATTTTTTTAATTCCCTGTTTAGCTATTTTTTTCTATTCATTGACCAATTATGAGGTTTCTACTGTAGTAAAAAAAAAATAAAAGGAAATTTTCTAATAATTAGACACTTCCCCACACCATACATAAAAATTAATTCAGTATGAACCCAGACATCATTGTACAAGCTTTAACTAGAATACTCTTAGAGAAAACACAGAAGTAAATCTTCATGATTTGGGCTTAGGCAAAGGTTTCTTAGGACATCAAAAACACAAGTGATAACAAAAGAGTTGATAATTTGGACTTCATCAAAATTAAAAATTCTGGTGCTGCACAGGATATCATAAAGCAAGTGAAAGGAGGATCCACAGAATGGGAGAAAATATTTGCAAATCATGGACTGGGTAAGGGGTCTGTATTCAGTATATATAAAGAATGCTTACAACTCAATAAAAACACAACCCAATTAAAACTGGGCCAAAGGGCGGGATGGGGGGCGTGGGAAATAGGGCAAAGGATCTGAAAAGATATTTCTTCAAAGAAAGACTGTGGCCAGTCAGCATGTGAAATGTTCAACATCATTAGCCATTAGGAAAATGCAAACCAACATCACAATGAAATACCAATTCATACCCATATGGTTGGTGACAATCAAAAACACAGATGATGACAAGTGTTGGCAAGGATATGGAGAATATGAACCCATATACCTTAGCAGTGGCAATGCAAAATGGTGCAGGTGCTTTGTAAAACAGTTTGGAAGTTCCTCAAAATGTCAAACGTAGTTACTTATATGACCCAGCAATTCCAATCTTCAGTATCTACCCAAGAGAAATGAAATCTATGTCCATACAAAGATTTGTATGTGGACGTTCATATCAGCTGTATTTATAACAGCCAGCGGCCAAACTGGGGAATGTCAGTCAGTGTCCAAATGCTCATCAATGGGTGAATGGATAAACATGATGTGGTTTCTCCATACAACGGAATACCATTCAGTAAAAAGGAACAAAGTACTGATACGCTTGAAAAAATTATGCTAAGGGAAAGAAGCCAGTCACAAAAGACCACAGATTTTATGATGCCATTTATATGAAATGTCCAGAAAAGGCAAAGCGATGGAGGTAAATTAGTAGTTTCCGGTGCACCAAGTGGAAATAGGAAAAGACTGCAAACGGCCAAAAAGTTTTTTGGGGGTAGATACTAAACTCCTGACACCATACCACTCTACAGATTTATTAAAAACCGCTGAACTGTGAACTTAAAATGAGTGAATGTTATGGTACCTCAATAAAGTTATTACAAAAAATAGGAAGGCACTCAAAAATAAAAGTTCATTTATCTCTTGGAAGTGTTATGGTGTGAACATTTTATAAACTAATTTTGACTGATGATAATATCGAGGAGGGGATAATCAAAATTCTTCTTTTAGTCACAGGAGTCCTTCTCAAATAAGAGATAACTGGTTTGGCCTAACTGTGTGACATCGTTAAAAGCATTTATTTCAGGTTCTTCATTGATGTTAGAATTTTTCAAACCACAATATTTTCAGCCCCATTGAGACCTAGATAAACATGTTGTCCAGAGAGGAGTTCTTAGGTGAGATCTGCAAGGCATGGGGTACGTTATTTTTTGGCAGATTCCATTTATTTTCTGCCCCGTGAGAAAGGGACCGAGAAATATTCAGGATTAGTGAATACGGTCGGCTCCTCTGAAACAGCTACAAGTGTAAAATATGTAGGGACATGATCTTTCTAAGAAAACCACCAAACAGCCCTATTCTCTAAGAGGGAACATATTGTGGTGGTAAAATGAACTGGGGAAAAAAAAGAAAAAACACTTTAGGACCCTGAAAACAAATAGATATAGGTAATTTGTAAACCCATTTTATCTTGACAGTTCTCACTTTTAGAATTTTTTTCAACACAGATGTCGTAAATTTCTCAGAAAAACAATTATTTGCTAGGAGATAGTAGTCTTAATTAGGATGTGTCAAGGAAATATAATTATCAATTTGCCTAATCAAGATGAATATGTGAACATGCCTGAGGAATGGGAACCTTCTGCAACGAGACATGTACAATGTACTTTTTACGAACATCTGTCGACGGAGCCTAGCAGATCACGAATGCCGCCACTCACAGAAACCACCAGGGAGGAAATGGTCTTAAGGTGCTTACCACAGACGTCATGTTCGTCTGTGGTTCGTCTGTGGTTCCCCCTGATTCTTATCTTGAATCCTAAACCCCAATGGGACGATACGCGGAGGTGGGGAGCCACAGGTCACCTTAGGGAGCCAGGAGGTCACCGCGATGAGATGAATGCCTTCTGAAAGAGACCCCGGAGTGCTCCTTCCCCACTTCTACCATGTGAGGGCACAAGAAGACGGCCTAGGGACCGGGTGGTTGGCCCCCACACTCGGATCCTGATCTCTGGACTTTCAGCCTCCAGAACCGTGGGGAGTAAGTGTCTGTTGTTGACCAGCCGCCTAGTCTACGGGCTTTGTTATGACAGCCTGAATGGACTCAGCCGGCACTCTTCCACTTACCTGCCAGGTTCCACTAGAGAAATAAACTGTTTAGCTAATGCTGGAGGGGACTTCGAGGAGCGAGTATGAGGGTGATCAGGGCTGCGATTTCAGGCAGCGTGGCTCGAGTTAACCAAACTTCTTTCACAGGGACGGTATATTTTGGCAAGAGACCGGGAAAAGCCAGTTCCTTCCCTTTCTCTTCCCGGCCTGCCTCTGGAACAATCCTACCAGCTTGAGGCTCTATATTCCCACAGAGTCTGGAACGGCACGGGACCCACGAAAAGCATCCCTCGAAGTTGCTAGCAAGGCTAGCAGGAAATGAGGACTCGAGGAAAACTCAGTAAAAGCAATGGAGGCACCTTGGGGGTGGACTAGGGGTCCAGCACCCAGTGAAGTGAACCCACAAGACTGGGCGTTCCAAGCCCAACCCTCTAAGGCCAGGCCTCTGAAAGCCCTGCGCTAAATGGCCCACACTGAGCATGCCCACTGGTGCTAAGGGAAGCCCAGGGTCATTCTCCTTCTTCCTACCTCAGCAAGGTAAGTATCCTGTCATTTTCTCTTCTAAGGCTTTCTCTCCTCACCTCCCCATTCTTGTCCAGGTCAACGACTCTCTTGTTCTCCGTACCCACTATGGCAGGACCGGTGGGTCAGTCAGCTTTGACATCTGAGTATCCCCACAATCTCCGTCAGAAATCCACCCCCATCACATGCACCTCCAGCTACCACAATAAATCCAAAGTGAACAACGTGCTGCTATGGAAATGCTGCTGCGAGACGAGTTCTTGGGCTCCAGCTTGCAATCAGATTGCGCCCCAAGTTCCTCACAAACACAAATTCTTTTCAGACCCTTCTTTCCAAAATGGAAATCTGATCACGTGTGCTTGTTTCTGAAACACATGCAGCTGAAACCTCGTTGATGCGTTGTTAGGTAAAGACAAAACTCCTCAATTACTCACCACCCATCCTCCAGCCTCACGGACCACCGCATCCCCACCCCCACCCTTCCCTTTCCCCACCGAGCCAAGCCACAAACTTTCACACTTGTTCTACCCGTGATACACAGCGGTCTTTTCCTCCCTTTGTGGCCCTGCCGTCCCATACTCATCCTTCTGCAGAGAACACACCCCTGCCTCAGGGAAGACACTCCACAATATGCCCAGCAGCAGAATGGATAAAATAGGCAATATATCCATTGGAATACTGCCCAGGAAGAAAACGAGTGAACTGGAGCTACTTCTATCAAAACAGATAAATCTCAAAACCCTCTAGCTGGGCGAAAAAAGGTATATTAAAATATTTAGAGAATGGGCACTATAGCAGATTGTATTTTCCCCAAATCCACCAAACTTCTATCTCCAGCCCCACACACCCTTCCAGAACCTTGCCACTCCCCACCAAGAGCTGCAAAGAAAGAAAAGAACAAGGTCTTAGGACAGAGAACTTCAGCAGGAACCTACTTTACGTAGGGTGGCCAGGGGAAAAAATCTGACTAGAGGAAGTGACTGAATTTTAAAACAGGGGCTGAAGGCTGAGAACAGACCAGGCCCAGCGGCCTGGCTATTCATCAGCTATGGGAGCGGAGGACAGAAAGGCCTTCAAGAAAACGAGTGAGGCAAGAGAAGCGGGCAAAAGGCCACACGACAAGCACGAATCAAGGAAGGGGAGCACAGGCTAAATCATGCAGGGCATCTGGGGTGACGTCCCCGGGGTTACAAAACTGGTGAGTGCCGTGGGAGGGATTCTTGACTGCGGGGCCGCAAAAAGCCAGAGAGGACCAAGACACCAGGAACAAACCTCCCTCTCGCCTTATGCCTCCAGGGCTCACATTCACTTAGCACCTAGGCTGTGTCGGGCACTGAGTTATAAAAATACTTTCAACTTATTAGCGCTTCCCCAAAAAAGTTTGTTTTTCGTAATCCATTTTTACAGCGAGGCTGATTATCTAAATCCAAACTCCAAACACTTAATTTGACACGTCGCCGGGCTGCACTCCCGCTTTGCAATGGGCGGGCGCAATACACAATCTGGTGGATGACCCCTATTGCAGGAAGAAACCGGGATTGTGGAGTATAAAATGCACCGTGGCGAACCACCACAATGAAAATAACCGCATCTGACACGCACCGGGCGCCTATGAGCGCCACACGTAAGATCACGGTTACGATTCCCGGCTTGCAGGTGGGGAAACTGAGGCCAAGGCTTGCGGAGTAACGTGGGCGAGGCAGGACTGAAACCCCCCCGCTCCTGTGAAGCACGCTTTGCCGCTTTACTCCATCTCCTCCTCTCTCAGGGAAGTCAGGTCAAGGCCAGCGGAGGCCCCAGAGCCCGGACACCCCGTCTCTCAACAGCGCCCCTCGAAGCCCCGAGGGCGGGCGGTGAGGCCGCTACTGCGGTCCCCAGCCTCCGGGTGCAGCCCCCGAAGCGGTCCGGCTGGAGGCGCGCGCGCCCAAACCGACGGTTCCCCCGACGCAAGGTTCCGCAGCCTTGAAGTCATCCCCTCCCCGGGCGAAAGGCCGGCAGTACCTGAGGGAAACGCGTCCAGGGTCCTGCCCCGGGCTCTGCGGAAAACACCCCCCGCCTCCGCAGCCGACATGGCGAGCGAGTTTCCGGCTTCCCCTGAGTACCCAGGGTGGGAGGCAGCGGCACCGCGCGGCACAGCCCAACCACCGGGCCCGTGGTGCCCCGCTGGGGGCGGCGCCCTTTGCTCAGTGCGGGGCGGGAGGGCGGTTGCGCTGGGCTCCGCCGCTCGGGGCGCCGCTAGTGCTGCCTGAGCGGGGCGGAAGCGTGAGCGGCCCCTCTGGGATCGACTGGGGCGCCTGGCGAGTGGGGGCGCCTAGACTGAGGCCTGCGTGCATGCGCAGAGGGGGTGCTCCCGGGCTCTGGCAGGAGGCAGTGGGGCGGGGAGTGGGAGAGGGGAAGGGGATCCTTCCTTTCTGTAAACATTGCTCGTTTCTCAAATAAAAGTACAGGGCGTCCAGTTAGTTGGGATTTCGGGCAAACAACGAATGATTGTTCAGTATAAGTATATCCCATGCAATATTTGGGAGATACTTACACTCACATTTTTTCGTGGTTTATCTGAAATTCCAGTTATCTGTGCTCCTGTATTTTATCCCGCAACTCTAGCTTGAGGCCGGAGGAGGTGGGCCCCGTCTGAGGACAGTCCTTCAAGCCACCAACTGTGATCTAGGACACCTGATCATGAGACATTCTAGGTTCCATGTCGTCTTCACTATCATCCTGTGAATGTCATCATCGCTCGTTTAATCTGAGCACCAGCGCCAGGAGATGGTGCTGCCTTTAGCTGCGTTTGTTGGAAGAGGAAACTGATGCTCAGAGAGGTGGAACAGTTGGCACAAGGTGACACATCTGGAAAAGTAGTGGAGCTGCCTCCGATTCAAAATAGGATCCGTCCGGCAAAAACAAAAAACAAAACAAAAAGAAAAGGCCTTTGCACTAAATACTTTAAGCCAGTGTTTGTGGAAGTTGCTGTGAACACATTCCAGGAGAATTTCCACCTACTGAATCCAAATCTCTAAGAGAAGGGTTTTTAACTCCCTGACAGTGTGGAGAACAAAGGCAAAAGAAATGGAGAAAAAACTTAAATCTCCCTGCAACTTGCAGCCCATTGACAAGTCCTTGGGACAGGCAGAGTGACCTTCCTTTATCCCTACCCGCCCCCCCATCCCCCGCAAGATATATGTTAGCAATCATCCTCCAAGCATATGACCCAATGACATACATGTGAAGGGTCTCATGACTAAGGTTTCACTAGACAGTAGTAAATGCCGTTATCTTAACAGCAGCTAGCCACTCAAGGTCCTGGAAGCCTTTCTGCCAAATTACTTAGAGACTCAGGCTATCCCTAAACCCCTTCCAACTTGAAAGTATGTTAACAGTCACCCCTCACAACCCCAGTGCTGCTCTTTCTGCGCATGAGTCCTGTCCCGGTGCTTTAATAAAACCTCCTTTTTTGCACCAAAGATGTCTCAAGAATTCTTTATTGACTGTTCACTCCTGGACCCCAACATATATCACCTAAGGAATTCTTTTCATTTGCCAAGTTTGGGAAATTCTTTTAACTAGCTGCCTACATCTGAAGCACTCTTTGGGTCACAAAACTGACCGGGACAACTTTTCCTCCAATCTCAGACAAAAGTTTTAATAGCAAATGGTAAGTACTCGATGTATGTTAGGCATTATCATAATCATTATTATTAATCGCCATGTCTCTACTGCCTGCATACAGTCTGGCCCAGCGGAGGATTTTCAGGAAGCATGCAAGAGGTTATGACTAGATGCAAATTAAAAGTCCCAGTGGTGGCCTCAAGGCCCTGCAAGTTACAGCCCTTGCCTACCCCTCATCCACTAAGGGTCCTGTTTCAGTTCCTTACACATGCAAAACCAGTTCCTTTTTTGGCACATGCAATTCCTTCTGCTTAGAAGGCATGCGTCCATTTAAACATCAAGGCCTCTGCTTAAATCACACTTCCAAGAAGAAGCCTTACCCCCACGCATGCACGCACTCTTCCTATCTAAACCAGGTCTCCCTCATTCTTTTTAGTACCCTCCGTTATTGTCTCTCCTAGCCCTTGTCATAGTGGGTGCTGTCACCACGCATGATCATTAGTTGCCAATATAATGATTTGTTTCAGGTGTAATTATTTGTTCCCTGACGTTTTCCCCAGCTTGACTGTTAAGGTCCACCAGGGTGGCTACCTTGACAGTCTAGCTCACCAAGTGGGGGTGTTCTTGAGGCATAGACACTCTGATGGCGGCTGCATGAATAAATGGATTATAAATATCTTGGCAACATAACCCTGACTTGAACCTGGGCAGTGGTTGGGCGTAGCTCTGTTGGTAGTGATGAGTGACCTCAGAACTACATCGTCACGCCAGATAAGGGTAATGGCTACAACTAGGGTCACCCGGGTGGCTCAGTGGGTTAAGCTTCTGACTTCAGCTCAAGTCATGATCTCATGGTCTGTGAGTTTGAGCCCCGCGTCGGGCCCTGTGCTGACAGCGTGGAGCCTGGAAGCTGCTTTTGATTCCGTGTCTTCCTCTCTCTCTGCTCCTCCCCTGCTCGTGCTCTGTCTCTCAAAAATAAATAAACATTAAAAAAATAATAATAATGGTTACAACTAAACCTGCCCACCGCTGAGTCCCAGTAGCCTCTTAGCTCATTGCCTGCCCAGTCCTCTCCTAATCACTATACTGGCCAGGGGTTCTATCTCTTCTGACCATGCTCCTCCAGCTCATACCCTCCTCTGTTCAGCTGTCTGCCTGGCAGGTGAGAGGAGGCAGAGAGGCAGCAAGAGAAGAGCATATTCCTGAGCAGCAGGACTTATTCTGCTGAACCTGTCCAGCCCACTTCCTGGCTCTGCAACCTTGAGCAAGTCATGTGATGCTTCTGAGCTTCAGCATCTGCATTTAAAATTATAATCATAGCACCAACCTCATATGCATTTGTGAGAAGTCAATGCAGCTCTGGGCAGTTTCTGGAACATACTAGGTGCTTCATACATTCTTTTTCTGAGTCGATATTTTTATTGTTGTTGTTAGACTACCCTTCAACTCATTCTGTTCTAGTTGAAATTCTCTTTGAGGACTGGGCATTCAGGAGTCACCTCTTATATCAGTCAGGTACCATGTCTTAGCAAATAACCAAAAATCAGTTCAAATTGGTTTAATCAGAAAAGAAATCCACTGGCCTATATAAATAAAAACCCTACAGCAGCTTCAGATGAGGTTTGATCAAGCTGCTCATATGCTGTTATAAGAATCCAACTTCTCTCCACTTACCCTCTCTGCCTTTTGTAATTTTGGCTTTATCTGCAGTCCCCATGCAGAGAACTCTTTCCCATCCCTTGAAAGTTCCAGGCTCCCCCTTCACAGGAGCATAATGGTTACAACAGTTCCAGACCACACTCTCATGAGACACATCTAGGGAGAAGAAAAATCTCTTTTTCTCAGAAGCCCCCAGGAAACATCCCTTTGCATCGCTGCAGTGCCAGTGGGAATATGTATTCCTTTCTGAAAGTCAGAAGATAAATGGCAGGTTTAGAATGACTGAAGGCATAAGGGCCATCCTTATGGAGAAGGAGTCGTATCAATGTCACTCAAACCACCTGCCTGAGGATTAAGAGCATAATTCTCTTCAGATGAGATCTGGACACACCTATTGCCCTGATAAAGGTGGAGTGGCTAATTGTTTTTAAGCGCCAGTAGAGAATGCACTGGATTCCCCATGCACAAGTGAGGGGTGGGAGTGAGGGGAGGGAGAGCATATCAGCTAGTGACTACCATGCCTCCTTCCCACCCTTTAAAAACTGCTCAATCACAGCCTCCCTCCATGAAGTAAGGAGAACAATTTGCCTTAACACTCAAAGGCCCGAGGCTGCTGAGCTTTTATAGTTCTTCCATCCACTTTTTAAAGAGCCTCGGTCTCCTCCTCACTGTCAGGCTGTGAGCTGTCACTTCTCACTGTTTCTGGAATCTGCCGGTAGCCAAGTCCTCACTCTACCACCTTCTCTTGTTTCTTGTCTGCCCAGGTGTGCGAATCCAGATGACAAAGGTTGTTAGGATTCAGAGCCGGACTGGTTTATGGATTTGAGCCGGTAGGCTTGCATCAGAGCTCAGTGCCTCATTTAGAGAAAAGTGCTCGGGGTTGACTTTAATGGATGTAGTCATTCCTGGTTGGACTGTGTGACAGTGTTATGTCACATTGGCTGGCCCCCAAACCTTATTCTGGATGGTTGGGGTTTTTTTGTTTGCTTGTTTGTTTGGTTGGTTGGTTTTTTGTTTTTTTGTGATACTCTTCTTTAGATAAGATTTACATTTAAATCAGTGGACTTTGAGGAATGCACGTTGGGCTCCATAATGTGGGTGGGCCTTGTCTAATCAGTTGAAGATCTGAATAGAACAAATGAATGATTCCTCAAGCATGAAGGTAGTCAGCCAGCAGATGGCCTTTGGATTTCAACTGTGGCACGGCTCTTCCTGGTTCTCCAGCTTGCCGGCTCACCTTGCAGATTTTGGCCTCCATAACTGTGTGAGCCAATTCCTTAAAATAAATCTCTTTCTATATATCTACACATCTTTGCTTCTGTTCCTCCAGAGAACCCTGACTCACACAGCTTGTCAGAGGCCTTTTTTGGAAGTGTTGAAGTCCCAGAGTGAGGCTTTAATTCAGGTTGGTATCATCATCCTAGAAGGAAGGATACTATCCTGATGCACCATTTTCGATACATGGAAACCTGAGACACAATATAATGACTCAGCAACGTGGGTGTCAGATGCCTCTCACCTTTACCCACTCCTGACCCTTCAGCTGGGACTCAGGAATGATGGACCAGGGATGGGGTCAAGGAAAAGGGCAGTCGAGGGGGATGTCAGTTTTTTACATTTGATTGTCTTTTAAGAACTGAAAATAAATAACTTGGACCAGGTCAACATGGCATGAGTACTTCAGACCCCAAAAGTCAGTGGTTTGGGTTTTTTATTTTTAATTTATTGACTTCACTGATATTGCCATAGGCTTGGTATTAATAGGACCTCCATAATCTCCCCCTTCCCAAGGCGTTAGAGGATTTCAGAAATGTTTCAGGCGTGCTCATGTTCTCCCGTGTCAAAGTTAAATCATGTCCTTGAGACCTTTTAGACATCGTTGCAATCTCTTGGGTGAGCTGCATAGCTTACAGATTGTGTTTTCATTATTAGAAACAAAATGTAACTGTTATGCATGATGCTGTGTATAATTATCTTTTATGAGTGTCTGCCAAGCCCTTACACGCGTTTTCTCTATTATCCCTCAAACAAAATAAAGTTACACCTCATTAAAAATTTTTTTTAATGTTTTATTTTTGAGAGAGAGAGAGAGACAGGGGGTGAGCAGGGGAGTGGGGGGGGGGGGGGGTAGATATAGACTATGAAGTAGGCTCCAGGCTCTAGGCTGTCACCACAGAGCCTGACGCAGGGCTCGAACTCATGAACCGCAAGATCATAACCTGAGCTGTAGTCAGAAGCTTAACTGACTGAGGCACCCAGGCGTCCCAAGTTTCACCTCGTTTTAAAACTGGGACTAGGGAGTCTCGAGGAAGCCAAGGAATTGTGCCTGAGTCACCCTGCCACTTACCAAACCAGCAAAGCCCACATCCCCTCTCTTCACCCTCTTTCTGCCTCTCCGGGCCAATTTCCAGATTTGTTAGGTGCTGGGTCTCCTTGCTGCCTACCACCTGGTTTTAAGAGTTTCTTAAGTCTTTGAAAACGTGCCCCTTTGGATGCAATCATTTAGGCTATTCAGTGACATGACCTGAATTCAAGGTCCTTCTACTTACCAGCTCTGTGACCTTAGGCAATTCACTTAACCTCTCTGAGCTACGTTTCCCTCACCTGCACGGTGAGCGTCATCATGTTTACCTACAGAGTGGTTGGCAGGATTCGGTGACGTAGCATATTTAATGTACGTCTCACCACACATAATAATTGCTCAATAAATAGCTTGTGGCTGTTATCCTCTCAGATTAGACTTCCCCGGGTGACGGGGCACGGAGGCGGGGCTTGTGCACGGAGGCGGGGCTTCCTGACGTTTAGAGCCTGGGGATGAAGAATGTGAGTTGTATCGCCAGCCCCAGTGAAGGCCCACCGGGCAGAACTCGTCACATACCCTGTTTCTTCAGATTGAGCTGACCATTACAGTAGCCACTAGCCACACACGACTACTTAACCAAAATTAAATACAATCAAAATGACAGTTCTTCAGTTCCACTAGGCACATTTCAAGTGCTCAGTAGCCACATGGGACCAGGATGACCAGAGTTAGGGGGTGGAGGGGGGGTGGGGAAAGATGCAGTACGGGCAGTTAAACCTGAATTTCAGATAAAGTAGGTCCCCACCCACTTACACTAAAAACCCATGTGTTGTTTATCCGAAATCCAAATCTACCTGGGCATCATACTTTACCTGGCTAGGACCACCAGACTGGAGAGCACAGAAGGGGAATGTTCCCATCACTGCCGAAATTTCTATTGGATGGCAGCACTCCAGAACATTAACGGGTGAGGGAAGCCAATGAAACTTACCCACTACCTAACTACTATAATAAAGTTGTTGGCCTTTGAAGCAGTTAATACTAATTATTCCAATTCTTTTTCATCCAAACATTTGGATTTTTTAAAAATTTTGAAATGTTTATTTACTTTTGAGAGAGAGCAAGAGCGAGAGGGGAGGGGCAGAGAGAGAGAATCTGAAGCAGGGTCCAGGCTCCGAGCTGTCAGCACAGAGCCCAACACGGGCATCAAACTCACAAACCGTGAGATCATGACCTGAGCTGAAGTCGGACACTTAACCAACTGAGCCACCCAGGTGCCCCCAAACGTTTGAATTTAATTTCCTCATTTCGGCTTTTGCTCCTCCATTTTATTTTCTTTTTTATCCCCCATGCATTGCCTAATACCCCTGGTAAAGAATCATCTTCTGGCATGATTGTAGGGCCTTCCTCTTTGCCATTTTCATTTTCATCTGTATCACGAATTCAGCCTCCCAAGCCGTTTAAATATTTTGCAATCATTCACTTTGTGTCATGAAAAATCCTTTTTTCCCTTTCTCAGCAAGAATGAGTGTTCTCCTGAAAGCTCCAATCCTCTTGACTCAACTACATATCGAATGCACAGTCTGATCTCCTTGCAGTGTTGGGGAATCTTAACAAAATGACGAGACTGCCAGTTGACCCATGAGCCAGACCCGGGCACTGGAGTGTCCTCACCTGTTCCCCTGTCCTTGGAAGGTGACTTCTGCTTGCCTCGCCTGCTCTCAGAGGCTGCTCCAAGAACACAACCTTGAGATAGTGATGTGGTATTGAGAACACCTGCATGGGACACATGACTGACCCCAGGGAGGGTCTGTTTATAAACTTTCAAGATTTGGCAGGTGGGTGTGGGGATCCATTCATCTTGCCACCCAAGGCAAGCCTTGAATGCAAGTTCCCTTTGCTTATTAAAACTTCGACCAAAAAATAAGTAAAGCTTCCAGATACCAGCCTGGAGTGGTCTGCCTTTTTTTTTTTCCCCTACCTCTCCCCACCCTCTGAGAAGAGGAGCCAGTTTCAGGTTATACCCAGGAGGCTCCCAAAAGGATCCTGAACCAACTCAGGGATATACACTCCCCAAGGCACGTATATATCGCCAATGGAAGAAACCAAGTGTCCAGAACTGACCTGACAAATAGGAAAACCTCAATCAATACGTGTTGAATTGTCTCCAATTTGCTTCTCGATTTAACTTACTAACATCAACAGTCCAAAAGGCAGATTTCAAATTCTGTTATTCCTCCCCCTGCCTTAGCATTGGATCGGTTTGCAGTGAATGACAACCACAACAGAATTCTACGTGCTTCAACCCCTGCCTCTCCCACTGCTGCTTTTCTTTAATTTGTCATGTGTCCATGAAAAGTCACTGCGATTGGTTCCTGGCCGTCTCTGGATAACATTTCTGCCAGCGGAGGCTCAGGACCAACTTGAAAGTCATTAGAAAACACTGCAGACACCTGTCCCTTCCTCTGCTTTCATTTTGTTTTTCCGTCTTCATCCTGCTGGGCACTGTTTGAGTCAAATCCTACGTGTGCTAAAGTCGGAACGAGGCTTTGTTTCCCACAGAAAGGAATGACTCAACACAAGTCTGAATCTAATGAGTCCAACTGGTTTTTGTCTTTCCAAAGCACTGGCCCAGTTTTTTTACTGACCTAATGTCCTGGAGAAGTAAAGGCTGCATCCAGAGCACTCCAACAGCACTGGATTTTATCTCTTGGGACCTCTGACCACACTCGTCTCAGGGAGTGCTTCTCAACCCTGGTTGCATGTCAAGATCAGTGGCCTGGAGGCCTTTTAAGCACACATTCCCGGCTTCGCCCTGGAGTGTCTGATGGATGAGTCTCGGGTAAGGCCTGAGAATTAACCTTAAACGTGCCCCAGGTGATCCTGGCACGCAGCTGGGGTGACGGAATGCTTGTCTACACTCTAAGATGGGGCCAGCTACCAGAATCAGGTAGACAGCCGGTGAACATTACAGCCTATGGCTGCAGGTCGGATGAAAGAAGGACGGTAACATTTGCTGCATCGCTGGGCACTGGGATATGTGCCTTTTTAACAAAGGGTCCCATTTAAGTGTCTACAGAATCTTGAGAGCTTGTGTGTTGAAGCATCCCCCGAAATTCGTGTCTACCCAGAACCTGTATTATGTGACCTTATTTTGGAAACAGGGTCCTTGCAGATGTAATCAAGTTAAGATGAGGTCATTCTGGAGTAGGACGACCCTAATCTGATGGCCTGTGTCCTTCTAAGAAAAGGACACCCTGGGACAGGGAAGAAGGCCATGTGGTGAAAGTGACAGACACTGGAGTGATACATCTACAGGCCAAAGATCACGAAGGATTGCAGCCAACCGCCTGTAGCTTGGACAGCAGCAAGGAAGGATTCTTCCCTAGAACCTTCTGAGGGAGCACAGCCTGCTGACACCTTGATTTTTGGCTTCTAGACTCCAGAGCTGAGAGAGAGTCTATTTCTGTTGTTTTAAGCCATCCACTTGGTGCTAATTTGTTGTGGCAGCCCCAGAAAATGAATACAGACTTGTATATTGCCATTTGACAGATAGGAAAATTGAGGCGGTATGAAGGACACAGAGCAGTTAGATGTGGGCCCTGTCCCCATAACGTATACCAGGGCTCTAGGAAAGGACCACAGGCAGATGGAGAGCCTAGGCTCCAGAGGAGATAGACGCGGATAGCATCTCAGCTCCAAATCTCACTTGCCATCTCACTTCAGGCAAACCCCCTTAGTGTCCACTGAGGCACAGTATCCTCGTTTTCAAAATGGAATATTTCTACAGAGTTTTGGGGAGACGTATATGAGAAATGGCAGGAAAAACACCTTCAGTGGTACATGGTCCCCTGTCCAAACACTGGTACCTGTTATGATTGTCCATATTATTGGTATTAATAGTAGATGGAGCTGGCCAGGAACCAAAATTTAATTCTGATTTTGTGCTAATGCGTCACCCTTTAACGTGGCCCTAGTGCCTTTGGTCAACAAAATCAACTGGAGGTGAGGGAGGAGGGTCTTGAGCTCCCCCTAGAGGTGAGCCTGGGTTACAAACCATGTGAGGAGAGGAAGGGAAGGGAGGAAATCCATCTGTGGCACGTCAGGAAGAAAGCTGATTAGGTGGACCCGGAAGGGGCAAAACCTTGAACCTTAGGCAGACGAGTTGCTTTAAGACAGACAGATGGGCAGACTATGGTTTTGGTTGGAAGGAACTAGATGTGAAGAGAGCAAGAGAAAGCTGAAATGGCTAGGTGGAAAGTTCTGGCAGTCAGAGTGGAAAAGAAAAAAATGTAGGACAGAGCTACTATGAAACAGAGGACCTGGTGACAGAATGAATTCAGGCACTCTAAAGCAGGAATCCAAGGTTTGGGTTTCCAGCCTGAGAAAATAGAAGAAAAGCTGATTGTCCTCTCAGAAACAAGTTAGTTGCTCTCTCAGAAGCGAGAGCCAGTTCGGCGGTAGCAGGGAGATGATGAATTAGTTTTTCAGCAAGTGGAATTTGATGACATTTTTATCCTTGTATGACCCTTCTTTGCTAATGCTCTATTCATATGTTTTGCGGACCACCAGGGGAGTCCGGTATTATGGAAGATGGAAATGGTAAAATGTGAAATTTAAGGCACCTCTTGAATTTCCCAGGGAAAGTCTAACTACCTAATAAAGCTTTTTTTTTTTTAACGTTTATTTGTTTTTGAGAGAAGAGAGAGACAGAGCACAAGTGGGGAAGGGACAGAGAGAGAGAGAGAGAGAGAGAGAGAGAGAGAATCTGAAGCAGGCTCCAGGCTCTGAGCTGTTAGCACAGAGTCTCATGTGGGACTTGAAGCCAGGAACTGTGAGATCGTGACTTGAGTTGAAGTCGGATGCTCAACCAACTGAGCCACCCAGGTGGCCCAATAAAGCTTGGATCTTTACAAAATGTTAAAGCAATGAAGAGAAGACGAGAGTGTTTTGTAATCCTATCCTTCCCAGACATCACTAAACAGTTTTAGATATACAGGTATCAATATAGACACATCTCAACTTTAGTATGCCTATATGAATGTGTTTGTGTGTACACATGCATGTGAGTGTGTATTAGGGATTTGGGGGGGGGGGGTCCAAGAACTATCTTCTTAGCTCTGTAACGATACTTTATTAGATATATAGGAAGATCAATATATCTCTCATCTCTGATAAAAGCAAATTTGGAGGACATGGATGGTTTAGGTAACCAAGTGGGTTTTCTAATGCTTTCTGCCTCTAAATTAGACTTTCGCTAGTCATTGCCCAGCCAGACAATGATCAGCATCTCCCAACAGGGGCAGAAACTGCCCCCCTGAACGTGTCTGGCTGAGGGGAGAGCACATAACAGGAGACCAGCTCTGGAACCAGGCTGACTCAGTAAGAGGAAGTATGCATGCACAGTTCATCCTTGACAAGTGACCAATCAGAGAAGTCCGCCGTCCTCCCTCTGGATGGAGAAGGGTAGTAAAGGGAGGGATAGAGAAGAGTCAGGAAGTCCCTGTCCAGAGAAACACAATGGAGTTGGGAGTAAGGGTGCAAAATATTAGAATTCATATGTTTGTTTCCCAGACTTTTTCATTACCCTCAGAGCTCCATGAAAATGCTCAGGGGGATAAAAGAATGCTGTTTTGTAAGCTGCTTTTTTCACTTACTGTGTTGATGCTGATGCCATTATACATAGGGCGCACGCATGCACACACACACGTGTGTGTGTGTGTGTGTGTGTGTGTGTGTAAAATTTCATTGTTCCACAATGCCATTTGCATTTTATTCTGGGATTGTTTCAAATTCTCTTCTTCTCAATACAACTATTTGAAATTGCTGTTTTCATACACCAAAATGGTCAAATATCAGCAATTTTATATGTTCCAATCTAATATTTATAAGCAATGTCTCAATGAACAGTTTCAATCTATTGGTACACTTTTCCGATAATTTCTTCAGGATAAATTCCTAGAAATGGAGCCATTCGGCTAAAGAGTATACACATGTGAAACGGTGATGGGGTGTCTCAGAGTGCCCTCTGTACCACCATCAACTATGAGACTCCCCACCTCCCCCGACAATTGCCAAACTAAGCCATGGGTAGATCAATTCATTCTTATCACATGTGTATGCATCCCTCTTCATTAGATTTTTCTGTGGAAATTTTGTTTCCACTTGTCTTCCTTTCAGGTCTTCTTTCCTCTGGCATATGGATACCCAACTGCCTTCCCTGCCCCTCAATGCCGAAGGATCAGAAGGAAAAATCTGAACTATGCTTTCTTCCATGTCAATTGTAACAGAATTTCTTGAAGTGTGATTGCTACAAAAAAAATTGGCTTATCTATTTCCATCTCCTGTACATTGCACTAATTAACTTCTGAGATTGGTGTGCATTGTGAATACAAAATGTTATCAATAAAATAAAAGTAAAATTTAAACTATGCTTACAAGGCATGAGCTATGATGTTAAGCATTTAGCTTATGGAATTCTCCACGTGGCTCAGAGAGGTTTGGAGGCTCACCCAAGGTGCCAAAGCGCCTGTATTCAATACCTACTGCTCCATAACAAACTACCACATGCTTAGCAGCATAAGGCAACAACTATTTATTATTTTTACAATTGCCGTGGGCCAGAAGTCTGGGCCTAGCTTACCTACAAACTCTGCTCATGAGCTGTCACAGGCTGCCACAAGATGCTAGCCAGGGCTGGGGTCTCATCTGAAGACTTGACTGGGGAAGGTGTGCCGCCAAGCTCCTACATGGTTGCTTGTTGGTCTGAGGGCCTCAGCTCCCTGCTGGCACTTGGCTGGAGGCTGGCCTCAGTCCTTAGGCACATGCCCTTTCCAACATAGCAACTCACAGTCTGAATACTTGCACCCATCAGAGCCAGTAAAGGAGAGAATCTTCTAGTGAGACAGAACTCCCTGTACATAGCCTCATCACAGAAGTGGCATTCTGTCACTTTTGCTATGGTCTATTGGGTAGAAGCAAGTGACCAGGCCAGCCCACACTCAAAGGGACAGGGTTACACAAGGGCATGAATAAGATAATAATAAGTGGGAAGAGTCCTTGTTGGACATTATGGACTCTGCCTGTCAGAGCAATTAAATAGCACAACGAAGATTTGATGTCAGCCTTTCCAAACTCTGAAGATCCCAGTAGTTAACCACTCTGCTTTCTGCCTTCCCAAATTAACCAGATTACCTCTCAAAAGGATTAATCTGGTTACTCTACTGCAGACTCCAGCAGTTTTTCTGGAAGGTATTATCAGGGGTGCCTGGGTGGCTCAGTCGGTTAAGCGTCTGACTTCAGCTCAGGTCATGATCCCATGGTGTGTGAGTTCAAGTCCCATGTTGGGCTGTCTGCTGTCAGCACAGAGACTGCTTCAGATCTTCTGCTCCCCTCTCTCTCTCTGCCCTCCCCTGTGCTCTCTCCCCATCTCTCTCTCTCTCAAAAATAAATAGACATTTAAAAAAAAGTATTATAGGTATTATCCTTTTCAATTTAATCTCCTGAGTGGGAAGCAGAAAGATCCATCCAAAGTAGGTGAATTAACCAGTCCATTGGATTTTAATTAGGGGTAACATTATTCTTTTTAATATAATTTATTGTCAAATTGGCTAACATACAGTGTGTAAACTGTGCTCTTGGTTTTGGGGATAGATTCCCGTGGTTCATCACTTACACAGTGCTCATCCCAACAAGTGCCCTCCTCAAGACTAAAAGGGGTGCCTGGGTGACTCAGTCAGTTGAGTGTTAGACTTCAGCTCGGGTCATGATCTCACGGCTTATGGGTTCAAGCTCTGAGTCAGGCTCTGTGCTCACAGCTTTGGATTCTGTGTCTCCCTCTCTCTCTCTGCCCTTCCCCAGCTCATGCTTGTTCTCTCTCCTCTCTCTCTCTCTCTCAAAAATAAATAAACTTTAAAAATTAAAAAAAAAACCCAGAAAGTAATACTAATGACCTCAAGACTTCCAAAGTTAAATCCTGACCCCTAGATATTAGACCTAGCTTTCTCATGTGAGTTTTAGAACATCCAGCCAATTTGCATAAGGATAAATACAAATAGGGCAGACGATTAGATTCAAGGCAGATAAAACAAAGCTTCCTTGGGAGAAGTCATTTATATCATTTGTCTAATCTTTTTTCCCTCCCATTTAGTGTCTTGATTCTGTAACTAAATTGAGAACTGAAATGAGTAGCTTTAATAAACATCTTCAGACATAGCCATACATCCGTGTGTAATTTGGTTTGGGGGAAAACAGGAGAACTGGTTCATGGGGGCATCTATGTGGGCAGAGAAATATCTTCATTTATTGAAACGTTCCTAGCAACCGAAGTTTGTTTTCCTTTTCGCCCCCAAATTCTCAAACCAGAAACAGGCAAAACGATGATAAGAAATCTAAAAAAATATAGATTTATTTTAGTTTCTTTAGAGTGTAAGCGTGTGGTAAGAGTATCTCATTGCATTTGCCAACATAAAGTCAAACTCGTTTTTTTTTTTTTTTAATTTTAATGCCAAACTTGGGTTAATGTGGATTTTTTTCCCCCCAAAGCTAACTTATACAATAGCAGGTATCATATTAAACTCCTTCAGGACTGGTTTGGCATTTCAATTGCCTTTCCCTTGCATGATGATTTTTCTTTGGCTGTTTTCATATTCTCCAACTCGGCACGCATTTAGAACTTAGCCAGCTCAATCCCTTCTGGGAACTAACAACAACAGTAATAACATGTATTAAAAAAAATTATATCCATCAATTACAGTGTTTCATACCATGCTCTGCATTTTCCACGTCTTCCTTCATTCTCTCTTAATAATAATCCTAAAAAGTGAGCACTTATCCTAATTTTACACAAGGGTAAAATGAGGTTTACAGCTTGAAAAACTTAAGCAGAATGTCTGAGGTCAGAGAGTTAGGAATTGGGGGAGCAGGATTTGAGACCAGCTCTTTAGAACTATGCTATACTGCCACCCCAACGTTTGGGCATACGGAATGAATGAATAAATGAATGAACGATCGATGAGCTCAATTACAGCAGGCCTTCCTTTAGAAATCATATTTTCTCAATTCTCCCACCCTCCCTTGGCAACATGTGGTCTATAATAAAACCTCCTGCGGGAGGTAATATGCACTGTGATGTCAGACAGTGCTTTATTCCAATTCAGACTTGCAGCATTTTAGCTGGGTGATCTTGGCCAAATTATATAACCTTGCTGAGTCTAGTATTCTCCTACCACAAAACAGGAATCATAAGTGCACCCGCTTCTTACAGTCAATATCCATATCTATGAGGATATATAGATCTTTCTCAACTTATGATGGGGTTACATCTGGATAAACCTATCGTACATTGAAAAGGTCATAAGCTGAAAATGCATTTAATGGACCTAGCCCACTGAGCATCATAGTTTAGCCTCGCCCACCTTACACGTGCTCAGAATGCTTCCATTAGCCTACAGTTGGGCAAAATCATCTGACAGCCTATTTTGTAACAAAGTGTTAAATACTATGTGTTACTGGATATGGTACCCAGAGTGAGAAACAGAATGGTAATATAGGTACAGAATGGTTGTCGGCCTCTGGATTGTTTACCCACGTGATGGTGTGGCCAACTGGGGGGCCACGGCTGCCATCACTGCCCAGGTCATGAGAGAGGATCCTGTGGCATGTCACTACTCTGGGAAGAGATCCAAATCCAAAACTCGAAATACAGTTTCTACTGAAAGCGTATCACTTTCACATGATCGCAAAGTCAAAAAATCATGAGTCGAACCATCCTAAGTCCGTGAGTACTTGGACAAGTAAAGAGCTTAGCACAATGCCTGACATGGGGAAATGTTTCTTCATAGGTAGTTAACATCATTACTGCATGGAGTCGTGGGGATCCGGATGTAAACCCTGGTTCCATTGCTTATTTGCTCTGCATCCAGAAGCATGTACTGAACCTCTCTGTAAAATGGGCATCATATAATAACTCCTTTGTCATCAGGGATTTTTGTAAAGGTTGTATGGCGGTGTTTCTCAAAACGTCATCAAGTAGACATATGGCAATGTCTGGTCGTGACTCGGTGGGGGCATACCACTGGCATCCTGTGGGTAAAGGCCAGGGATACCAGTAAGCACCCTATTGTGCAGAGGACAGCACCCCCAACAAAGAACTATGTGGCCTCCAATATCTATAGTTCCAAGGGTGATAAATCCTGTTGTATGGACACTTCATAAACAGCAAGAGCCCAATAAATGCTAACTATTATTATCTCCTGCCCTTTGGAGCTTCCATTTCAATCAACCTGTTGTTTCCAGGAGCCCAGTTTTAAAATTCTCTGATTCAACATATGCGAGGTAGCTACACGCACATATGAGACAAATAGGACACAAACATTGTTCCGAGGGTTCTCATGAAGACGAGTCGAAAACAGTGATCTATGGGTGGCAACAGGGAAAATTCATTTTTTTGGTTATTTGAAGTTTTGTAGGTACATGAATTCAGCACAGTCTCAGGATACAAAGTCAACGTATAGAAATCGGTTGCATTTCTATACACCAATAATGAAGCAACAGAAAGAGAAGTCAAGAAATCGATCCCATTTACTATTACACCAAGAACCATAAAATACCTAGGAATAAACATAACCAAAGATGTAGAAGATCTGTATGCTGAAAACTATAGAAAACTTATGAAAGAAATTGATTGAAAAAGACACAAAGAAATGGACAAGCATTCCATGCTCATGGATTGGAAGAAGAAATATTGACAAAATGTCAATACTACCCAAAGAAATCTTACTTTAGAACAAAAGTTGAAGGTAGTTCTTCTAAAAGCTGGTTTTCTTCTTCCCATTTTATATTAAAAGAACAACCCAAGACAGACTCTATTTGTGCTGTAATCCCATGCCTATTTCCAGGGCTTTGATAAAACTCAAGATTTCTTGACACAGGAAATGTCCAATTATTACGAATTGTTTTTCCTGAAAAATTATAGTTATGGGTATCTTTGTCATTTATATTTTAGGAGTTAAAGTTGACAAATCAGGTCATCCTTTCCCTAAAGATCAGCTTTTTTTTTTTTTAGTGTATGTTTTCTTCTTTTTATAATAGCAACACTTAATCGTTGTGGAGAATTTGCAGAGTCTAAGGAAATACTATAAAGGAGGAAGAAAAGAAGAAATAGGGATAATCTTATCACCCAAATATACCCAAAGTGTTACGAATATTTTGGCATATTTATTCCTAGTGTTCTTTCTCTAAGCATTTCTTAAAAAAATTTTAAGAACTTATTTATTTAAGTAATCTCTACACCCAATGTGAAACTCAAACTCATGACCCCGAGGTCAAGAGAGAGGTGCTCTACCAACTGAACCAGCCAGGTGCCCCCCTAAGCTTTTCTTTAGACAAATGAAATGCAACTACATAAAGAAATGCTATCTTACCTTCCCCCTTAACATCACAGCACAAAAATTTCTGCGTGTTACAAAACTACGTCCTAATCATTTCTAGGGCAGTAGCCTATTTCATTATATTAATGTATACTTTAAGAATGTATTACCCGCTTGTACAAACATTTCATCAGAGAACAAATTTGTTGCAAAATATCAAAAATACAGTATACAGAGTGAAAATTAAAAATTAACCCCTCGAACCTCCTCAAATTCCCTTTCTTCAGTTGTAACTATTTTAAACAATTCCATGTGTTTTTCCAATATGGTGTTTATGGCAGTCAGTAGTGCTGTCTTCCATAGTCCCAATTCTCCAGGCACAAACCTGCTGGCTAGTTTATGTTTTGGTTAGACCATGTGACTAGTTCTGGCCAATGAGCTGTTAGTATTTAGTTACTGCTGGTAAGACCCTCCAGGGCCTTTGTTCCCTCTGCTGTGACAACCATCAGCGTCCCAGTTAGTAGCTGCCTTATCAGCCAAGTACCTGAGAGAAGGTGACACAGAGCAGAGCTCCCCGACAACCATAGCGGACAGGTACAGTAAGTGAGGCATAGGGGCACCTGGGTGACTCAGTCGGCTGAGTGTCGGACTTCGGCTCAAGTCATGATTTCGCGGTTTGTTGAGTTCGAGCCCCACGTCAGGCTCTGTGCTGAGCGCTCCGAGCCTGGAGCCTGCTTCGGATTCTGTGTCTCCCGCTCTCTCTGCCCCTCCCCTGCTCACGCTCTGTCTCTCCCTTTCTCTCAAAAGTAAATAAACATTAAAAAAAAGTAAGTGAGGAATAACACAGACTGTTTCATGAAGGGGTTGTCTGTTACAGCAGTATAACTATGCTATCCTTACTAATAGACCAGTAGTGTTAATACACATTCTTTTGTAGCCTACTTTTTTTTTTTTTTTTGCTAAGAAATACATTTAGATAGATAGATAGATGTTTATTGAACATCTACTATGTCTCAGTACCATTCTGGGTGTTGAAGCTATACTTGTGAACAAAACAGGGGGAAAAACCGAACTTTAATGGAATTTATTTACGTGGATATCTTTCCGTGTTTGTACATGTATACTGACCGTATTATCTTTTTAAGTTGTTTTAACATTTTTTTATTTTTGAGACACAGATAGCATGAGCAGAGGAGGGGCAGAGATAGAGGGAGACACAGAATCTGAAACAGGCACCAGGCTCTGAGCTGTCAGCACAGAGCGCAACGCGGGGCTTGAACTCACAGACCGTGAGATCATGACCTGAGGCCAAGTCGAATGCTCAACCAACTGAGCCACCCAGGCGCACCTATTCTTTTTTTTTTTTTTTTAAATAAGTTTATTTTACTTTTGAGAGAGACAGAGAAGGAGAGAGCAGGAGAGGGGCAGAGAGACAGGGAGACAGAGGATCCACAGTGAGCCCTGCATTGAGAGCAGTGAGTCCAATGTGGAGCTTGAACTCAGGAACCTCCACATCATGACTTGAGTTGATGTCGGCCGCTCAAGAGACTGAGACACCCAGGTGCCCTGACCTTATTATTCTGAACAGTTGGCTATTATTCTACTGTATGGATGTACCAAATTGGTTTAACCATACTTTTACTTACGAATATTCAGGTTATTCCCAGTTAGAAATTGTTGGAAAACAAGGAGACTAAAAATATCAACATATACGTGTATCACACACACACCTGAGTATCACAGCTGCACTTATGAATACATCTTAGTTTACTTAACTATCCTTTCCCAATTGGACACACGAACCATTTTCAATTTTTGGTTATTATCGATGCAGTGGTTTTATAGTTAACATCTGTCTGTCTGAAGATGTGGGGGGAGTCCTACTGGATTAGAGGGTTTGGGCAGTTTCCAGGCTACGGACACATGTGGGCATGATCCTCTTTTACGGATTTTGGCAGGAACTGTCCTGGCCTGTGTGGTTGTTTGGCACATAGCAAGTAGGGGGATTTGGACAGCCCATCATCAACCATTCCTTCTCCAGGCCATTTGAGACACCAAGACAAATCAAGCCAGGGATGAAAAACTCAATTAATACTGGTGGACAGACTGTGTTTTGTTAAGACTGCTTTTTAAGCCATTAGCGTTTTCCTTTAGTTTCTTTTCTAGGCATTAAGGGATTTGTTTGTAAACAAGGTTTCTACAATGGACACTTTACACAGATGACTTCACACCTGCATTGACCATGAGCCCAGGAGGTCACACCTCCTGGGCTTCCCTGTGAGCTTGCTTTTCTACTCTCCAAGACAATGACTCCTATCTTTTCCCCTCATCTTCCCACTGTCACACCTACCCCCTCCCTGTAGCTGTACCACTTTCCTGCTGCCCTCCCTCCAGTAATCATGTAGGGACAGACTGTGATACCCACGGAAGACACCCCTTACCTTGTGTATAACATCTTATTCCCTCAAACCTGCCCAGAAGATAATCATGCTCTCTCTTGCTCCTTTATCAGTCACTTTAGCACAGAATGGTGCATAGATGTTTGTTATAGGACCAGTGTAGCCATGAAAACTTCTGCTCTTCTTCTCTGGAAAGGGGATAAAAACAAGATGCCAATGGCAGCATCTTGTCAGGGTTTCTAACCAAATCAGAAGTCTTCTGAAAATGACGTGGGCTGCAGCTGTCCTATCCAGAAGGATTTGCCTGTGGGACTTACCAGCTGCCGCCCACATTGCAGATTGTCCCAGGGAAGCTGTGAATTTTTAACTGCTCAGGGTTACTGTATTTCTAGCCCCTAGAGTTGCTGGTGGAATGACATTCAGGGTCCCTAGTACGCAGGCAATGAGCTGAGCAGATTAACTGGAAAAGTGAAATTCCAATGTCTGGCTCTTCATTCAGTATGGCTACAGGCTTTTCCAGCTCAACACATAAATATGCAGAAACCCAAGTTAGGCTGACGGGCAGGGGGAGTGTCCCTTCCTTGGGACTTCCGTTCATTTGTTCTGCAAATATTTCTTGTATGTCTCCTGTGTGCCAGGCACTTCTTTGGGAGCTTGGAATAACTGGGCAAATAAAACGAAGATATCTGTCCTCATGAAGGTTACATTCTAGCAAGGGAGTTCAGATGAGACATATAATAGATGGATGATAGAATGTAGCATGAATATCATCTTCTGTCACATTCTATCATCCATCTATTATATGTCTCATCTGAACTCCCTTGCTAGAATGTAAGCTTCATGAGGACAGATATCTTCGTTTTATTTTATATATATTATGTTTATTCATTTTTGAAAGACAGAAAGAGAGAGAGAGAGAGCACAAGCAGGGGTGGGGCGAAGAGAGAGGGGGGTTACACAGAATCTGAAGCAGGCTCCAGGCTCCAAACTGTCAGCACAGAGCCCAATGCGGGACTCGAACCCACGAACCATGAGATCATAACCTGAGCTGAAGTTGGACGCTCAACCGATTGAGCCATTCAGGTGCTCCATGCTACATATTTTTTTAAAAGGACACAGTTGACCAGAACAAGGGGAACTGAGCATGTTAGGGCAGAGAGAAGGAAGTTTGCATCATCAAGCCGAGTGGCCAGGGTGACTCTCACTGAGAAAGTAACATTTCAAAGATCTGAAGGAGGGAAGGGAGTTAGCCAAGTAGGTACCTGGGGGAAGTGCCTCAGTTGAGAAAAAACCTAGAGCTAATTCTCCAGAAGGTGGGAGGGGGTGCCTGGGACATGAAGGGCCAGCAAGGAGACCACGTCGTGCCAGGAATAGATGAACAAGGGGGCAAGAAAAGGAGAAGCAGTCAGGGAGGTGATGGGAGCACATCACACGGAGTCCTTTTATACCACCGTAAGAGCTTTGGGTGAAATGGGAGCCCGTGCAAGATTCTGAACAGAGGTGTGATGTGATCCAACTTATGTTTTTAAAGGAGCCCTCTGTCTGCCATGTGGAGAATTGACTGGAGGGAGAGAGAGAAGCCAGGAGTCCTGCTAAAAGGCTATCCAGGCCAGAGTTGAGGAGGAACAGAGAACAGTGGGTGGACTCTGGGTGCATTCTGAGAATAAAGTAGAATAAAGTCAGCCTGATTTTCTGAAAGCTTGGATGAGAAGAGAAAGCAAGAATACTTTTGAAATTTTGTTCTGAACTACCAGAAGGATGGAGTTTTTAGGACATAGGCTGGGAGCATTTGTGGGCGAAATAGTTTTCCATGGGTGGGGGAATCAGGAGTTCATTTGGGGGCATGTTGAGTTTGAGACGCCTGCTACACATCCAAGTGGAGATGTTAGTAGGCAATTAGATAGATGCATCTAGAATACAGGAGAAAAGTCTGGGTTTGATACCTGCTAGGGCTCAACTTATTTTTTGGTCTATTTTTTATGAGTCAGAATTTCTGTTATGTGAAATCACATTGACCACTTTTTTGTTTTGGTTTGTTGATACTTCTACGTATCCATCATCAATAATATATTATGTTCCAAATGCTGAACCTGAGACCCGTAAGACCCTCAGATACCTTCTGATTCCCTGGTAGAATAATACAATCAAGTTGAGAAAGCCTTTTGGTTTAGTTCGTACTTGATCGTTGCTATCTTTTTGCTGCATGCCTGGTTGAATACCATCAAGATTATTCATTCGTGAAGCCTTTCTCCACTTCTGTCTATACAGAGAAGGGAATGTGGCAGGAGTGAAACAGCTTCAGAAGGAAATCTGAGTTACATTCTTAGTGCTGGAACTTTTCTGCTGTGAGGAGTAATTCAAGTTTTTGGCATCCCCAAAGCTTCATTGTGAAACGAGAGTAACACCCATCTCGGAGGGCTGTCGGGGAAATGCTGTGCCATGATCCCTGAGACTCATCAGTTTTGTGATTCATACCTTGCCCATCAGGTGGGTGTCCAGGAAACCTTTCTAGTTCCTCTACTCCTCCCCCAACCACCACAAAAAGCGTAGCACATAGTAGGTGTTCAATAAATGCTTACTGATTCATCACTCAGGCTATTTTCATTTCTCCTGGCTCTCCTGCTACACGTTGATTTGTGTGTGTCCCATAGTGTATGTCACTGTGGGACATGGGATGATGTGTTTATCTCCTTAGTCTCCACCTCCCCCGGGAAACATAAGCTTCAAGAACGTAAGGACTTGCATTCATTCAATCAAGCCCTAGATCTCTACTCCCTACAACTGTGTCTGGTGCACAGGAGGGGCCCAATAAATACGTGTGGAATAAATGAGGAGATGCACGAATGATGTGAGCAAAAACCCAATTCTACTATTTCATAGACAAAGTGAAACTTCAAGGACCATAAGCCGAATCACCTTGAAAAATCCACTGCCCGGAAAAGGACGGACCTACGTTATTTCCAGCAGTAAGGTTTTACAAATTAATTGATTTTTCTGACTCACTTAGTGTGGGCCTAAACCGTTTATCTGAAAGTGCTGTAATATATTCTTTGAATTACTCTAACAGTAAGAGACACAAAAGCTGAACTAATGAGTTCAACACTTAGCCGAGTCATCTTTATTAGTTCCTTGCGTCCACCGGTCTCCACATCACCTCTGCCGTGCTGGCTTCAATGCACATTTGGTTCTTCTGGGGACAGGTTCAGTGAGTTTTCCCTCCCAGATCATGGGAGAAATCTGCAGACCTGCCCTTTGGTGACATCACCTCTTTTCTGATCAGGAGGCTTTGTTAAGGGCCAGCCAGACATGCCCAAGGAAGCCACTGCCTTGTCCCAGCCCTGGTGTGTCCCCTACTTGGCCGGATGAGTCACCGTTGCGAGTAGCCGGCCAAATTGAAATCTCCTTCAATGAGAAGGGCCTTGAAATGCAGGAATAAAACACATTCTTTGACTTTCTACTTGTAATGGGCATATTACATATTTCCAGGGACGACACCGGCATTTTCTTCCTTCTTGGATATCCTAAAACCCCTCTGACTCTAAGTTAGGTTCAAAGCTCTTTCCTAACTCAGGGCTCTGTAAACGTTAAGCATTCTCACACCATTCCTCTCACTCTGCCCCGTCCGCAGACTGCCTCCCGGGTTGTTTGGTTTTGCTGTTGTTTTTTTACTATAACTCACCTTTGCTACTGAAACATCTTTGCTTAAAAGAAGACTTATTTCATCTCATTCCTCAATGATTCTGGTGAGCCGGCATCTCCTGCCCCAAGTAGAAATGTGTAAAATTCAAGGGGAAAAACCAAATCACCCCAATACGTGTTCGACAGCTTCAACCATCACTGAGGACGCCGAGGCTGGGATGGGTGGTGTCCCTGACAAAGAGGGAGAGCGGAAAGGGTTAGGTGTTGAGGAAACAGAGACCGCAGATGGGGGCTGTCCCCCTGGAAGTCGTGCAGTGATGTGAAAGAGAACACAGATGGGGGAGCTCCTCTGTGGTGATCTGTTTTGTGCCAGCAGGTGGTGGCTACAGGAAGCTGGACACGGGATGAGGTTGCAAGACACCCACACACGTGTACAAGCAAACACTAGTGAAATCTGAATGGGGTCTGTAGTCTAGATGACAATCCTGGATCAGGGTCAATTTCCGGGCTTGGACATAGCCCTGCAGCTATCTACGATGTCACCACTAGGGAAGCCAAGGGAGGAGTCCGTGGGACTCCATGTACTCTTCGTATAGCAACTTCCTTGGAGCCCACAATCATTTCAAAATAATTTTTTAGGGGCGCCTGGGTGGCTCAGTCATTTGAGTGTCTGACTCGTGATGTCAGCTCAGGTTGTGATCCCAGGGTCGTTGGATGGAGCCCGGTGTCAGACTGAGCATGGAGCTTGCTTGAGATTCTCAGGGTGCCTGGGTGGCTCAGTTGGTTGGGCGTCCGACCTCAGCTCAGGTCGTGATCTCACGGTCTTGAGTTCGAGCCCCTCGTCAGACTCTGTGCTGACAGCTCGGAGCCTGGAGCCTGCTTCGGATTCTGTCTCTCCCTCTCTCTCTGCCTCTCCCTTGTTTGTACTCTGTCTCTGTCTCTCTCTCAAAAATAAATAAACAATTTAAAAGAAAGATTCTCTCCGTCCCTCTCCCCAGTTCACACTCTCTCTCTAACGTTAAAAAAAAAAATTGTTTTAAAAAGGAGTACTTCCTCCCTTACGTGGCCTGCATGCAGGTATCACCTGCACCAACATGTGTACCACCAGCTGTTACACGTCCCACTTTGGGCAAAAAGTGTTTTATCATTTTGTGGAGGTAAAATCTCCGAAGAAGATGCATTTATCAGACTTCAAAACCCTCGAGAGATTTAGGCATGTAGTAATGTAAGAAAAAAGCCAGAATTGCAGTAGGACCTTAGGCTTGGGGATCCCATCACAACTGGAGTGAACGTCAGGTTCATTCTACCAGTGGAGAGACTTTGGGCAACAGTCAACCTCTCAGAACCCACGTCTCTTTGGCTGAAAAGTGGCGACAAGAATATGGCACCTTTCTCATAGGGTTTCTTTCTCTCTCCCTTTTTCTAATATTTATTTATTTATTTATTTATTTATTTATTTATTTATTTATTTTTGAGACAGAGAGAGAGAGAGACAGAGAGAGAGAGAGTGCACACACAAGCAGGGCCAGGGGCAGAGACAAAGAGGGAGACACAGAATCCAAAGCAAGCTCCAGGCTCTGAGCTGCCAGCACAGAGCCCAAGGCGGGACTTGAACTCACCAACAGCGAGATCATGACCTGAGCCAAAGTCGGACGCTCATAACCAACTGAGCCACCAAGGTGCCCCTATCACAGGGTTTCTCAGTGGCTTATATGAAATAATCTGGGTAAAGCACTTAGCATACTGCATGGCAATTAATAAGTGCTCAATAATTATTTATTTTGTCTTATTATCTTCCTTCTCTTAATCTTTCTCTTCTTCCTATCATCATCATCATCATCGTAGTGGGTTGAAGTGTATCCCCCAAAATGATGTATTCAAGTCTTAACCCCTAGTACCTACGAATGTGCCCTTATTTGGAAATGAGGTCTTTGCAGATGTAATCGAGTTAAGAAGAGGTCATACTGGATTGGGATGGGCCCTAACACAGTGACTTGTGTCTTTATGAGAGAAAGAGGGAGATCTGGAAATAGGCATGCTGAGATCACACAGGGAAGAAGCCCATCTGAAAACAGAGACAGAGATTGGGATTTACTTTGACACGAAGTAAGGCATACCAAGGGTTGTCAGCAACCATGAGATGCTAGCCGAGGCAAGGACAGAATCTTCCCTAGAGACTTCAGAGGGAACATGGCCCTGACAATATCTTGATTTCTAGCACCTAGGACTCTGAGATGACGAACCTCTATGTTTGTTTGTTTTTTAATGTTTTATTTATTTTTGAGAGAGGGAGTGTGAGTGGGGGAGGGGCAGAGAGGGAGAAAGAGAGAGAGAGAGAGATCCAAAGTGGGCTCTGTACTGACAGCAGTGAACGGGATGGGATGCAGGGCTCGAACTCACAACCTGTGAGCTCACTGAGCTGAAGTTGGACGCTCCACCAACTGAGCCACTCAGGGGCCCCCAAACCTCTGTGTTTTAAAGTCACCCAGTTTGTGGTAATTTGTCAGGATGGCCCTAGAAAAAAAGTACAACCATCATCATCACTGGTCAATCATCTTAGGCCCAGTGTCTCAGTATCTATCATATTGTCATTTAAAAGACCCTGCGAAGTTCTAGAAAAGAAAAGCCCATTCAATTTTCTCTGCTCTGTGTTTCTAAACGTGTTTGTCCAGAAACTAGCATTTGCACGTAGAAAAACCAGGCATTTGGGAAATACTGACTTCATCTCATTTCACCATTAAGAAAACTCAGGACCAGCGAGAGGGGTTGACTTGCTCCAAGTCATACAGTGAAAGGAATAGAATTACAACTCAGACCTCCACTCTCCTCTCCCCCCTAATCACAACAAAAAATAATCATCATCCGGCCACAGAATTTTAACTCTCAGGGTCTCGCAGCTCATCTAGTCCAAAGCCTTGGTGGGGAAACTGAGGCCCAACAGGAAGCAACTTCCCAAAGTCACAAAGCAGGCCCCTGTATCTTCCTGCACACAGAAAATGTACACCCCAAATAACCCAGGAATCCAGCTAATATACTAGATGCTGCTGCCCCTAGTGGCAGTGCTCTACTGTAGAAGCTATCACAGCACAGATGTTTTCAAAAGTAGTGTTTCTCAACAAACATGATAAAGCACAGACCACTCAGCTTACCAGAGGTAAAGTAAGGTTAAATCCTTAATATATTAGATTTAAGTTTATGATTACACTGACTTTGCTATAGAGCATTTATCATTGATACCAAAATATCCCTTTGAGATGATTTTATATCCTTTTTTTCCCCTAGGTTAGTACAATATTATGGCCCATCTAGGGCTAATCATTTTCTACTGGATTTTAATACATAGTAAAATGTACTTAAAACAATCAAAAGTAATGTGTTCCTTCCAACAAAAAGTACTTTAAAATCACGTTCCATACATATACAATGAAAAAAATTATATTTTGTCCCCCCATAATATAATGTAGAAATGGAGTATATTTTCTATAATTGCAGAGGTTATGTGCCAGGAAAAAGGGCAGTAACACAGAAAATCTGGGTTTTTTATATTTATATCTCAATGGGGAATCTTTTTTTTTTTTTAAATCTTTAATGTTTATTTTTGAGAGAGAGAGAGAGAGAGAGAGAGCGAGCGCAGGGGGAGGGGCAGAGAGAGAGGGAGACACAGAATCCAAAGCAGGGTCCAGGCTCTGACCTGTCAGCAAAGAGCCCAATGTGGGGCCCGAACTCACAACCCATGAGATCATGACCTAAGCTGAAGTCGGACGCTTAACTGACTGAGCCATCCAGGCGGCCCTGTTTTTTCATCTTGCCCTTCGCTTCCGAGTCAGTACTTATGTGAATTTCAGGAAAAAGTTCACTGGTAAACATTCCTGAACGTTACCCCCCTTCCCCACTCATATGAGGAGTCAATCTAGACATATGGGCACGTGATCTATTGTTTTGAGGGCTGCAGTAAGGGAACAGGTCTGAGGAGTTGCTTTTCTGGAAAGATCAGGTTCAGCTTTCTCAACTGTAGACTGACAGGGTTAACCAAGATTAGTCGATCAGGTATTTGGCAAATAGCTTCAAAAATGAGCACGGCCCTCACTCAGGTCTTGTGTTTTCTCAGAAACAGAACATGATGCCAGGCCAGAGGGAAGACAAGAACCAATTCATGTTGATGCTTCCTTGCATATCTTTCTCTGAGGAAAGCAGAAGAAAACCAAAAATTTTTGTGCTAACTAAGCAGTGGAAATCCTTCATTAAAAAAAAAATCCTAGGGGCGCCTGGTTGGTTCAGTCGGTTCAGCATCCAACTTCAACTCAGGTCATTATCTCACCGTTCGTGAGTTTGAGCCCCACGTCGGGCTCTGTGCTGACAGCTCAGAGCTTGGAGCCTGCTTCGGATTCTGTATCTCCCTCTCTCTCTGCCCCTCCCCTGGTCATGCTCTGTCTCTCTGTCTCAAAAGGCCCTTGGTTTTATGTTATCAACTAGCATCTGCTGAGGACTCATCACCTACCAGGATCTGCAGAAGTTGCTTCACACATATTATTTCCATTTAATCTTCAACATCGGCGTGGCATCGGCCATCCTTCTCAAAGAAAGAGACCAAGACTAGAGACTGTTCAGACTTGCACAGTCTTAGGGGGAGCCATCGATAAGGTTCCCTGGAACAAGTTGAGAAATGAGAGACAGGAGTCAGAAACAGGGAGATTAAAACACCATGTGGAAGACCAAGGGACAAGCCAATGGAGAGGCTTCCCCAATCTGTCACACGTCCAAACTCACATCTTTGTCAACAGAGGAGGTGGGATTTAAACTCTATTCTGTGTGGCTCCAAAGTCCAGAATCTTACCTCCCATGCTGTCCTGTCCTTATTCTTCCTCTTATTATTGAAATAATGGGATTAGAAGGACATCCCACGAAAACAAGTTTCATCCATTCAAATCTTGATTACCTACAGGCGATTCTAACTCCCGTCACTAACGGATTAACTATGGGCTCATGAACACTTCAATTCTTTTCATTATAATCCCTGGAATGAAAAACCTATTGAAAAATGGTCCTCTGCCTAATGGATCATATTCCAAAGAGCTTCAACAAAAGGATACACTTGTTAAAAGGACACTTGGGAGTCACACAAAGAAGGAAAAAGTTGAATTGAACCAGGAGAAAGCATAGCTTCCACATAAGGATGACAAGAAGAATCTGCCAGAAGGACTGGCTCCTCCAGCAGCGAGGGACTATATTCGTGTCTTATCACTGCTGTAGCACGTGACCACGACCTTGGTGGCTTAAAACCACACAAATCTATCATCTTGCAGCTCTGGAGGTCAGAAGTCTGACCCAGGTCTCAGTGGGCTGAAATCAAGATCTTTTTTAAATTTTTTTTTTCAACGTTTTTTATTTATTTTTGGGACAGAGAGAGACATAGCATGAACGGGGGAGGGGCAGAGAGAGAGGGAGACACAGAATCGGAAACAGGCTCCAGGCTCTGAGCCATCAGCCCAGAGCCTGACGCGGGGCTCGAACTCACGGACCGCGAGATCGTGACCTGGCTGAAGTCGGACGCTTAACCGACTGCGCCACCCAGGCGCCCCTGAAATCAAGATCTTAACAGGGCTGCGTTCCTTTCCAGAGGCTCTGAGGGAGAATCCGTTTCCTTGTGTTTCCCAAGTGTCTAAAGAGGGCCTGTGTTCCTTGGCTCACGGACCCTTCGTCCATCTCCAGAGCCTGCAATGCTGCATCTCTCCCTAAATGTTCTTCTGTTTTTCTTACATCTCCCTCTGTCTCTCCTCACCTGCCTCCCCTCTTCCCTCCTTAAGCACCCTTATGATTACACTGTCCCACACCCCCCAATCCAGGATAATCTCCATATTTTACGGTTGTACGGTGAGCAACCTTAATTCCATTTAAAACCTTAATTATCCCTTGTCATATCCCATAATATATCCATGGGTTCTGAAGATTAGGACAGGTGCATCTTTGGGGGACAAATCAGGACTCTGCCTGCCATAAAAGGGCATACACCTGGATTTACCAAATGGCAGAGCTGAACACCATGGGTGAGGGATGAATTTTCAAAAGGAAACTAGAATGTTGGCAGGGAGGGGGATAATTTACAAATGGGCAAAAGTGACAAAAGCCCTCCACTGATGGAGAGCTCGGTCATTTCCTAAAATGGAAGGGCTGCTAAGTGGACACAACCATAGTTCTCTACTGTAAAGCCACATTGTAATTAAAATCTCTCTTTGATGATTCATGCTCTCTCAGTGTCTCAAGATCATCCTTATGACCACCACCAACTGGACACGGTGCTAAACAGGACATACAAGCAAAGGTGGATTTGCATTGGCTTGTAAAGTATTCTGAAGTTTTGCTTTCTTTTTAGAAAATTCTTGCCTACGTTGGTTGGTTATTGTTTGTCCCTTTCTTATAAAAGTGAAATGTAGAATTCATAAAAATGATTATGTGAGGGCACTTGTGCATTGAAATCTTATTCTGCTGGGTTAAAGAAAATAAAGCACCTTAAAAATAAATGGTAGTGAGACATTTTCTCAATTTAAGGCATACCCTTATTCTCATGTCTACTAAGTTGGAACCCTAACTTGGTGAATTTTCATGGTCAGATAAAACACTTCATTGAAATTCCAGATTGCCATGGAATACACCCATCTGGCTCCATTCCTGCTAGGGAACTATGATTTATAGTGTGGGATCTACATTCTTCCAGTGCATTTTCTATACATCCTATGTCTTCTAGTTCATTTTCTATACATTCTATTAAACATACTATAAAAAACTTTTACGCTATTTTTTTCTCAAGTAACAGTGCACTGTAGAAAACTCTGTAGGTCAGGCCACATAGTTCCACCTTGCTCTCTGAAGTAGATCATTGCGAGATCTCCAAACGTTTTGAGAGAATCCATGGATGGAAATTTTTACGGGAAAAGTTCCAATCTTTTAAATGTTGGCAACGGATTTAGAAATGTAAAGAACCGTGTGAAGTCTTAACTGCATACGCCTGTCGGCTTGATTCGTTCTGCAAATGGCTAGTCTTAGATGTCTGAATGGACGTGCTCTTCAATCTACCCCACGTGCACTGTATTGGTGGAATCTGCCAAGGTCCGGAAGTGAGGGGATAAAGGACAGCAGACTCGGAGGGTCATGGGTGAGATGAATATTGTTTGCCAGTAAAAGGGGATCATACTTCTCAGCCTCCTTGACATTGGGCAAAGCCATGCAACTACTTAATGCAACCAGTCAATGGCTTGTGTGCAAAGGGACATGAGCCATGGCGAGGCTGCTGTAAAAACCTCTTGCTCTGCTCTTCCCCCAGCAATCACGGAAGCACTTCCTAAAAGGGAGCCTCCACATCTTGGGTCCCTGGGTGACCTTTGTGAGAGGACTCCTTCCAATGACACATGTTGGATATTTGTGCTAGTAATAAACAAACCTTGACTATTATAAGATTCTGAGAGTCTGTGGCTTCTAAAATACTTTTTTAACTGTAGTATAATTTAGTTGATGCTAATAAGGGGTATATTCACTTTCTGTTGCTGTGTAACAAATTACCATAAATTTAGCACTTAAAAGAACACTCTTTTATTTGTCCCAAGTTCTGTAGGTCTGGAGTTCTCTGCTAAAGAGGCCTCAAGGTAGGGGCTCCCGGGTAGCTCAGTCGGTTAAGCATCTGACTCTTCTTCTTTTTAACGCTTGTTTGTTTGTTTGTTTAGAGAGAAAGAGCTGGGGTGGAGCAGAGAGAGAGAGAGAGAGAGAGAGAGAATCCTAAGCAGGCTCTGCACTAGCAGGGCAGAGCCCAATGCGGGGCTCAGACTCCTGAACTGTGAAATCATGACCTGCACTGAGACCAAGAGTCAGCCACCTAGCTGACTGAGCCACCCAGGCACGCTGTATCCAACTCTTGATTTGGGCTCAGGTTATGATCTCACGGCTCATGGGTTCGAGCCCGATGTGTGTTCTGCGCTGACAGGGCAGAGCCTGCTTGGGATTCTCTCTCTCCTCTCTCTTGCCCCCTCACCCTCCTCACACATGCATGCATGCTCTCTTTCAAAACAAATAAATAAACATTAAAGAAAACTCTCTGAAGATGCCTCAAGGCTGAAATCAGGGTATCCACCAATCTGCATCCTAATCTAGAGGTTCAACTGCAGAAAGTTCTATTTCTGAACAACCTTGGGTTGTTGGCAGAATTCACATCCTTGGGGTTGTAAGACTGATGTCTTTGTTGTCTTGCTCCTTGTTGACCTGGGACCATTCTCAGCTTCTAGAGGCAGATCTTAGGTTCTTGACATGTGGCCCTTCCTTCAGCAGCAAAGAATCTCCCTGAAACTGGGTCCTTCTCATGCTTTGAGTCTCTTTTTATGGCCAGAGAAAACTCTCTACTTTTTAAAGGCTCATGTGATTAGATCATCCCCACTGGGATAATCTTTTTATCTTAAAGTCAACCATGCCACATAACATAACCTGATCATGAGAACAAAATCCATCATCTTTATGGTCCTGGGGATTATGCAGGACAATTTATGCCAAAAGGACAGCATACCTTGGGGTCTATATTAAGATTCTGTCCAACACATGTCAAGTGAGTAAGACTACTTGTTGGTCTATTTTCACATGGGGTATAATCTATATACCTATCTCTTGTTGAATTACTTCAACTCATTCCTAAAAGCTTTGCTACCGAATAAAAAGCCATTGAATGGGAAAAAAAAATTCCATTACTTTCAATGGGAAAATTATGATATGTTCCATCTCAATCCAAAATATCCTCAAAATTTTCAAAGATAGAAAAATACATCAAGTGAACAATAAAAACAAGTTTACTGAAGTACTAAATAAAAAATAGAAAGTACATAAATATAGTGTGTACATAATATACAATGCAAAGAAGGGTTATTGTACTTGGCAAGGGAGGAAGGTAAGACTTAATTATGGAGGTGAGCAAGGTAATCATTTCTTTGAAAGGTGCATTTTTCCTTCCATGCCATTTTCTTCAGTAATTTCTGAACCATTTTGGGGGCTGGTGGGTAGGTTATCTTGCACTCAAACTGCTTGAAAGAATAACAGTAGAGCTCAGATAAACACCTTTAGGACAAAACAAGCTGAGATATGAGAGCACTCATGGAAATAGTACATGTGCAGAATGTACTAGAATGCTATAGAAGTCACTGCCTCCTTGCCCCTTTATCTTGGTGTATACATACAGGGAAAATCTTTTGGGTTCATCCAAATATGGCTTCCAATTCAAATTTGTTCCACTTGATATTTTCTGACTTAAAACAGTTGTGTTGGGTAAATTGGAGAGAGTGTCTTTGCCTGAAACCATAGTGTCAAACTATCACTTCTCATAGCATATGTATTCAATGTGTTTTGGGGAAGTAATATTGGGTATTTAAAAAAAAGGTGGTTGTCAAAAAAAGTAGCATACTTTTCAAGAGCCATTATGACAGAAATGGACTGAACAGCAATCATGTGATCTAGTATTTAGATTGAGTTCAAAGGTACATGGTTTAGGGACTCTCTGAAATACACAGGCCCCATGCTAGTTTATATTTGTTACCTGCTGTTGAAAAATCACTCTTTTTCTCCCATGACTACACTGACAATTAACAAGTCAAATACCATAAAGGGAAAAAAAATTGAGATTGAATTTAAGCCAAAACGACCCATTTGGAGGTTACCACTAATTAGGAATCGCTAGGTGAGTCATGCTTAAAAAATGAATGTAGAACGGAAAGCATATAGTTACTGACTTTTGTAAATCTTTTCATTTAGGTTTTTAAAAAGGAAACTTCAAAGTTAAATGTTAACTTTGTATTTCAATGTACTATTTCCTGTAGCACAAGGAAATGGACAAATAATGAAAATACAATTTTAAAAAATCAGCACAAAAGCAAAAATAATGCAATTCTGCATCTTTCTTTACAACATTTTAGTACAAACTGTCCATTTATGTTACGGTATTATATTTCTATTTTGTGAATGTCATGTAGGGTACTTTTTTAGGATTCTGAAAGAGGTAAAAAGGCCGGTAAGCCTTAGCTTTTCTCTTGCTATTTCTCTGAGTTAGTCTTACTTTAAAAATTCCTTGGAATAAGTTTATCTTTATCAAATATGGACACAAGAATATTTTTGGTAAAGTCCCTTGACAGTTCAAGAGGAGAAAATACAGTCTTCAGCAAATACTATATAAATATAATACACTTGAGATAATGTTTATAGATGTTTTCTGTGTGTCCTCAATACATTTATAATCCAAAATGATTGACCCTGCTTCCATTCTAACATTTTTAAATAGGTTTTATTAAGAACTGACCCATACACTGCACTTAGGGACAAGAGGTAGAACACTCTCTCTTGACCTCTCTTCCCCATATTCTATATCCATTTATTGCCTGGAGCATAAATGTTGAGCAAAGTGAAGGGGAGGTCGACATATGATGTGGGGAGCAGTGAATCTCCATTGCCAATTGCTTCAGGAAGAATTACATCATGCAATCCCTCTCAATAAGCTATATATTTATCGGTATTGGCTTATGCAACCTGATTCTCTCAAGATTTTTTGAGGTGAAATTGTTACTGATAGTAGTTTCAGGGCTTTCTCCCACAAAATGATGACAGGTTGGAAGGCATTATGTTATAATAGTTGAATAGGATTAAGTTCAACTGCAGTAAAACCCTAATGATGCTGATTTAATGGAAATGTATTTCTTTTTCACATAAGTGACATCTAAAGGCAGGCAATCTGAAGCTGTACGGAAGCTGCATAGTTCTTGGGGATTCATGCTCTTTCTATATTCAATACATGATTTTTACCTCATTGTCCAAGATAGCTGCTGGTACTCCAGCCAGCAAGAAGAACAAAGGAAGGAAGTAGAGGCCAAAGATACATGGTAGCTACCTCTTAGGAAGTTTCCTAGAAGGTAAAACAGATTACTTCCTCTCCCACATGGAATTTATTTATACATCCATACCCAATTACAGGAAAGTCTGGGTTGTGTAATCTTTATTCTGGGTGGCTATATGTCTAGCTAAAAATTTGAGATTTTACTACGTTGACAAAAGGGGAGAAGGGATCTTGGTCTCTGACACTGGTAGAAAGAGCATGGTCTTTGAACTCAGACACATCTAGATTCTAAATCTAACACTTATCAATTGTGTGACCTTGTGAAAGTGACACAATTAAGTCTCCATTTTCAAACCTAAAACAAGGATGATATCACCCGCTCTTATGGTTATTATGGCCTGCCTTCCTAATTTCCACGAGTTATGTCCCCAAAACAATAAAACTCTGACTCCTGATATGTGCATCTCACACTATAACTTCCAACACACTCAATCATCTTTGGAAACAACTCTTTGAAAAACTTCATTCAAAGTCACATAAATCTCATTAAATCAGAATCTCCTGCTTAATACAGAGTGTTTGTACAGCAAATGTGAACTGAAAGAATAAATACATTTGAAGAAAACTCCCATGAACCACATCATACAATTGTATACTAAATACTGACTGGATGAAAAATTAAAGAAAAAAAATACTCCGATTCTTTCATTCTTTATTTCCACAATAATTTTAAGTAAAATTATGCAGGCTTTGGGTTAACCCTTCTCTGATTCCAGTCCTATTGTAAAGAGAGGGTCTTTTTCAAAATTAATTTTTAGTACGAAAGTATATTTGTTAGGGTTCTCCAGGAGAGAACCAATATGAGATAGATAGATGGATAGATAGATAGAAAGACAGGATGGATGGGTATATGGATAGATGGATGGATAGATGGATGGATGGATGGATGGATAGATGGATGGATGGATCGATCGATGGATGGATCGATGGAGATAGACAGACAGGATGGATGGGTGCATGGATAGATGGATGGATGGATGGATGGATGGAAAGATAAGATACAGACATGTCTCTCTATATAGATACATAAATCTTTATATCTACATTGACATTTATATCTAAAATTAAATTTAATGATAAAGAACTGGTTTACTAGATTATGAAGGCTGAGAAATTGCACAATTTGTCACCTGCAAGCTACAGACCCAGGAAAGCCAGTGGAATAATTCAAAGACCTAAGGTCAGGAAAGTCAATGGTGTAGAATCCATTCTGAGTCTGAAGACCTGAGAACCAGGAGTCCCTGGGGCAGGGGAACAGTCAGGCAGAGAGTGAATTCCCCCTTCCTCTCCATTTTGTTCTATTTGGCATATGAATGGATTGGATGATGACACGCATATCAAGGAGTGATACACACCTTACTCAGTTCACCAGTTCAAATGCTAACCTCCTCTGGAAACACCCTCAGAGAAACCCAGAAATAATGTTTAACCAGATAAATGGACACCCTACATCCCACTCAAGTTGACCCCTAAAGTTAATCATTATATAAAGTAACAAAAATATCAGTTGCAAACAATCTGGAGTACAGAAAGGGTTAAAATGAAATAGTAACTTTTTTAAATGTTTATTTTTGAAAGAGAGAGCGTGTGCGCATGCACACACATAAGTGGGGGAGGGGCAGAGAGAGGGAGGCATAGAATCCAGAGCAGGCTCCAGGCTCTGAGCTGTCAGCACAGAGCCCGATGTGGGGCTCAAACCCACAAACTGTTGAGATCATGACCTGAGCCGAAGTCAGACACTTAACCTACTGAGCCACGTAGGCACACCTAAAATGAAATATTAAAGCCCATCATTGTCTTCATCCCCCAAGGTAACTGCTATTTATTTATTTTAAAATGTTTATTTATTTTGAGAGAGAGAGTATGAGTGGGAGAGGACCAGAGGGGTGGTAGAGAGAGAGAATCCCAAGCAGGCTCTGTGCCGTCAGTGCAGAGCCTGACGTGGGGCTTGAGCCCACAAACTGTGAGATCATGACCTGAGCTGAAATCAAGAGTCAAACACTTAACCGACTGAGCCACCCAGGCACCCCAACTGCTATTCATAGAACAGGATTTTTCCTTCTTAACTTTTTTTACTCTCCATATTCAAGCAAACATTGGAATAATACTAAACCCGCTATTCTGCACCTTCTTTTTTTCCTTAACAAGACATCTTGGACATTGATCCACATCAGTTTATAAAAGCTGACCTCATTCTTTGTAACTGCTGCATAATTCCCCACACTATGGATCTTCCACGTGTTTCTTCAGTGCTGAATACGGATGTTCAGGCTGTATCCAGTTTTTCTCTATGACAGTGTTGTCAGGGATATCCTTATACACATATATTTGCTTACATCTGTGGGGGGAAATGCCCAGAAATTAGATCATTTGGCCTAAGGATCTGCTTGTTTGGCAGTGGAACACAGAGGGACAAAAATGCCAGAAGAAGCCATTTAGACATCTTTTGTTTGCCACTCTCTGACTGGTGTCTGAACTGAAACTCCCCACTAGGTACAGATCTAGATTTGTTCACAATTTCTTTTCTTTTAAAAAAATTTTTTCAGGGTGCCTGGGTGGCTCAGTTGGTTAAGCGTCCAACTTCAGCTCAGGTCATGATCTCACACCTGGTGAGTTTGAGCCACGCGTCGGGCTCTGTGCTGACAGCTCAGAGCCCGGAGCCTGTTTCAGGTGTCTCCATCTCTCTCTGACCCTCCCCCGTTCATGCTCTGTCTCTCTTTGCCTCAAAAATAAATAAACATTAAAAAATTTTATATAAATAAATAGTCGGGGGGAGAAAAACAAGGAATATCGGCGATGTAGGAAAATTATCTGAAATTCGAGTTTCATTTGCATCAGTAAAGTTTCATGAGAACACAAACCACACTTGCTTATTCACATATGGTCAGTGGCTGCTCTTCACAAACAAGGGTGGAGGTGAGCGGCTGCCATAGAAATTGTACGGCCCCAAAAGTTGAATGTTATTTACTATCTGGCCTTTTGCAGAAAATACTGTCTTACAGTTCCTTCATTTATTTTTTTATTAAAGTATAATTAACTACTGTGTTGTATTAGTTTCATACATACAATATGATTCAACAGTTCTATACATTTCTCAGTGCTCATCATAACAAGTGCACCCCTTAATCCCCATCACCAATTTAACCCATCCTCCCCACGTCCCCTGTGATAACCATCACTTTGTTCTCATAAAACCTTTTTTTTGTCTCTTTTTTTCTTTGTTCATCTATTTCTTAAATTCCACATGAGTGAAATCATATGGTACTTGTCTTTCTATGACTGACTTACTTCACTTAACATTACACCATCTCGATCCATCCGTGTTGTTGCAAATGGCAAGATTTCATTTTTTATGGTTGAGTAATATTCCTGTGTGTGTGTGTGTGTGTGTGTGTGTGTGTGTGTGTGTGTATCACATCTTTGTTATCCATCCATCTATGGAAGGACACTCCAGCTCCCCAAAACATATAATCCATTAAAAATGATCAGAGGACCTGAATAAACATTTTACCAAAGAAGACATCCAGATGGCCAACAGACACATGGGAGGATGCTCAACATCACTCATCATCAGGGAAATGGAAATTAAAACCACAATGAGATACCCCTTGACTGTCAGTGACTGTCAGAATGCCTAACATCAAAAACACAAGAAACAACAGGCGTTGGTGAGTGTATGTGGAAAAAGAAACCCTCGTGCACTGTTGGTGGGAATGCAAACTGGTGCAGCCACTATGGAAAGCAGCATGGAGGGTGCTCAGAAAGTTAAAAATAGAACTACCCAATAACCCAGCAATCGCTGGATTTACCCCAAGACTATGAAAACACTAATTCGAAAAGATATCTGCACCCCCATGTTTATTACAGCATCAGTTACTACAACAGCCAAGATAGGGAATCTTCCTGTTCCTTTAGGTCTGAGTGGCTCTTTTCTTTTGCTCTAGTCTCGTGTTTTCTTCTCCAAATTCTTCCTTTGTGTTATTTCTTGTTTTCCTCCACAATTCTCTGAATACTGCAAATTAGCAGGCCTGTTTTAATAGTGAATTATATTTTCCCACTTGCCAAGTTTCTGAAGGTAAAATATATTTTAAGGAATATGTAGAATAATGCTTTGGCTCTGGTCTAAGATTAATTTTGGTCACAATATTAACACAAAGCTAATGAAATTCAGAATAAAAAGGAAAAAAATTTAATGAATAACGAAATATAGCTCTTAATCTTTCCAGTCCCACCGTTCCCTAGAAAGACTGATTTAATTTTAGAGTAGGAACCAGAAGAACTGCTACCCCTTCATATTTCGGGTCCATCAAAACAAAAATAGCATTAACCCTTTCCGAACCAGGACTGGCCAGAGGATGAACAGCTGCTAAAGTATTCCTGGAAAAGCCTATTTCTAGGCTCATAGATAGAGGGAAGGGCTTGGTCTTTTTAGATTAACTCCCTGGCCACATGGGATTCTTGCAAGATGACAGAGTGATTCTTTGCAAGATGACAGAGTAGCATTAAGCATCAAAAGAGAGGATGTGAGAAGGAATTCTGGCAGCCCCTTTCCAGGAAGACTGCCACATGAAGTCTGTGTGGAGCAGTGAGGTGGGACCATGGTCAGTGGATGGCTCATGGAACCAGAGCGTGGACATGAGACGGCTCCTTGAGAATTAGACTATGACATGCATGTTCTGTGAACAAGCTTTGCCTGGGACTCATGCCTGGGTGGCTCGGTTGGTTGAGCAACAGACTCTTGGTTTTGGCTCAGGTCATGATCTCACAGTTTGTGGGTTAGAGCCCCGCGTCGGGCTCTATGCTGACAGCTTGGGGCCTGGAGCCTGCTTCGGACTCTGTGTCTCCCCCTCTTTCTGCCCCCCTCCCCTGCTCAAGCTCTGCCTCTCTCTCTCTCTCAAAAATAAGTGAACACTTAATAAATAAATAAACGTTTGAAAAAAAATAATAAAAAGAAAGAACAGCTGCATTCAATCCATATCTAAGGGTTCAGACAGACTGGAGGCAACACTCGAGAACTCACCAGAACCTGTAAGGTTTGATGTTTTCTGTTGGTGGGCTGGTTGTTTCTCCTCATCATGGCTACTCTTTATCTAGTTCTCACTATGTCTCAGGCACTCTGGCACATTTAAAGAATAAGAGCTGGCATTTACTGAATGTATTCCAAACACTGTTCTAAGTGCTTTACTCTTTTCATTTTGAGAGCAATCTAATGAGGTGGGTGCCGTCATTATGCCCATAATACAGATGAGGAAACTGAGGTACAGAGTAGCCATGTCTTTGGCAAAGGCTCATGAGGTAGCAACGAGAAGACCTGGGATGCGAACCAGGTGGCCAGGCCCCAGAGCCACCACTTATGACCACTGTGCCCTGTTGCTAGTATCCTGAGATGGGTTACTTAATTTTAGGCATCATTGTATCCCCTTCGCCTTAGAAAGCGCAATGTGTAACATTTTATGGCTAAAGAGTCAGAGGCCTGGAGAGGGCAACTAACCTTCCTCAACTCACACAGCCTTTAGAGGCTCAGCTGGATTTAGCCCCTGGCCTGTCTTCTTCTGTGCTGGGTCCTTTGAGCTATTAATCCCACGCTCCCTCCTCAGGTCTCCCGGGGCGCTGGCACATGGGATGGGTCATCGACACTGAACGCTGCCGGCCATTGGTTCAGAGAGCTTTCCCTGACCCTATACTAGCACAGCCTGACCCATTCTAAAGGGAGTATTGGGAACTTCCAATTCGCCACCAAACGCAGCACCACCAGAAAGGACAGTCCCCAGGAGTCTCCTGGGAGCTTGCTGTAAAATGCAGGGAAGGTGAGACCTGATGCACGTAGGACTCACTTGAACAGCTTTCCTTAGTGCATAAATGGGGGTGGGGGAGACATCAGTTAAAATAGGTGGTTAAGTCATCACAAATATGCAGAAGATTCTAGGGCATCAAGGAGTTCAACATGTTCCATTAACACTAATTAAAAAACAGAATATCCCTTAGAGAATTGTTAAAAAACAAAACAATACAACCCCCCCCCCCAAAACACCACAGGTCCAAAATGGTGTCACTTAGATTAGGGTCCCAAGTCAGTCAACCAAGACTTAATACCTCACCTCATTACAGTTTCAACCCCTGCCCCCCAGGAATGTAAGCTTTATTTTTTTTTGTAATGTTTATTTATTTTTGAAAGAGAGAGAGTGAGCAAGGGAGAGGCAGAGAGAGAGGGAGACATTGAATCTGAAACAGGCTCCAGGCTCTGAGCTGTCAACACAGAGCCTGGCACGGGCCTTGAACTCACGAACCACGAGATCATGACCTGAGCTGAAGTTGGATGCTTAACCGACTGAGCCACCCAGGCACCCCAGGAATGTAAGCTTTAACCAGTCAACAAGGGAATTTTCTGGTCCACACTGGGAAGTTTACTGATAGACCCCTTCTGTTCCCTTTAGGATGGTGACCTTGCCTAAACCAATGGATGCATAGGTAATAATTTCCCTTTCTCCCTTTAGAAGACTTTTCTTTCTGCAGCCCTTTGGAGCACCCCTCTACCTGCTAGGTGGGATGCTGCCTGATTCATGAATCAATTAATAAAGCCAATTAGATCTTTACAACTTATTCGGTCGGATTTTTATTCATGAAAAGCGTGGTAGTGTAGGAAGTCTGGCCGCTTTCAAGTTTGAGAAATCTGGTCACTTCACGGTGTTGGGCTCAAATCGTTACCCTCCCATGTGTGTTGAGAAGGGTGCCTCAGTCCTGAAAGTTCGTTGGGGGCTGTCTTAGAGTCTGGCTATGACAACCAGCCTCTCCAGTTCTGTCTTTCATCAACTCACTATAGTCTCATCACACTGGCCTTCTGTCTGTTCTTCTAACATGCTAAGCTGGTTCCAAACTCAGGCCCTTGGCCTGCTCTTCCCTCCAAGCAGGATATTCCGTTCTCAGATCCCAGCTTCGGCATCTAGTTACCTGGGATGCCAGGAAACATTCCTCAAATAGGGGACTGAACGCTATTGGCAGAAGAGAGGAGGGGACAAAAGCAGGGAAGGTATATACGGGTCTCGTTCTGCAGAACCAACAGCCAAGGACACCCCAAAATAGGTGTTTTGCCTGAGAGTCCCCGTATGTGAGCCAGCTGGAGCCAGCCTGGAGCTGAGGGCTCATACAGAAGCCCCCCTTTCCCGAGCTGACCTAAAGTCACCTTTAGCTCATTATACTATTCAGAATTTCCTGCCATGTTTTGAACATACGATGTGTGCACTAGCATGGTGACGTGCGAGGGGTGTGCCATTGGGACAGCAGTGTCTCTGCAAGCTCCCTGTCCCCGGCCCCTGACGCACTGAATAAGAGCTTCCTGGACTAACCCTGATGGGAGCCAGTGCTTTGAGAACGATCTACTCATCTCCTCACTCGTAATGAGTAACGAAAAGTTCTTTGCTTTCAACTCTTACACGGGGCATGTCTAATCTGACACACGCCAAGCGCTGGACGTCTAGAGTTCCGGTTACAGCAACATTCAGGCTTTGGCTGGAGGGTCTTATCCTGAGAGAGGCCTTCCCTGGTCACTTTACCTAATGGCACCCTTCTTCGTGGTCCCCACTCCAGGCCAAGCATCAGCACACCACCCTACTTATTCTCTCCACTTTCTAATTTTATTTTGTATTATTTTCTTAAGTTTTTAACGTTTATTTTTGAGAGAGAGAGAGCATGAGCAGCGGAGGGGCAGAGAGAGGGGGGAAACACAGGATCCACAGCAGGCTCCAGGCTCCGAGATGTCAGCACAGAGCCGGACACGGGGCTTGAACTCACAGACCGTGAGATCATGACCTGAGCCAAAGTCGGATGCTTAATCGACTGAGCCACGCAGGTGTCCCTCTAAAGTTATTTTAATTACTCATAGGTTTATGTGGCCTCTCTGTCCCCTCCTGGAAATCTATGCTCCCTGGGCGCAGGGCTACAGCGTCCCCCGAGCCTGCCACACGGGCTGGTGCCCACCCAGGGAACCCTGCCTAACTGCCTGGGAGCCTCCCTGGGGGGAGATTCCAGATGCCTGGGATTTCTTCCCCTGTTCTGCTGTCAGGCTGGATCTGAAGTCGGATCCTGGGTTTGCGCTAAGGGCCCTCCCCTATTGGGCATTCTTCACGCTGCAAGGCGGGAGTCTGCAGAACCCTGCCATCTGCCTGCAAAAGGGCAGGTGAGCAGGTGCCTTGCCCCGGGCTTGCCCAGAAGGGCAGCCCGAGCTCACCTTTTCAGCCCAGGGGCCTTTTGGGTTCTGATGGTGATTATCTGAACGAGGCATTTTTAACTGCACGGTGGAGAGCTTCTCGGCAGGGGACCCATTAACACTGGCCTAAATGGGAGTCCCCTAGAGGGAGTGAAGCCCCAGGGAGCACTCTGAAAGCTTTGGCAGAGGGCGGGGCCTCCTCTGTCACTGCGGCTTCCGCAGGCAATTAAGTGGGCAGCAGATACGATGGCTCACGTAGCATCTCCAGCCTCTGGTCTCCGAGGCCACCCGGAACTGTCTGCCCCGCAGCCCACAAATCTGTCATCGACCTCCCAGGCTCCCTCCCACCCTTCTTCCTCCCCTCCTCTCTCCCTTTTCTTCCTTCTTCCTTTCCATCCTTCCTTCCTTCCTCCTTTCTCTCCTCCTTTCCTCTTCTCCCTTCTTCCAACCTTCCTTCCCTACCCCCCTACCCCTTTCCTGTCCAAGAGCATTACAAAAGTCTCTTCGTCCCCCGCTCTCTACCTCTCATCCCTGACAACTGGCTTCACCTGCTCTGGCCCTTTCTCATGCATCTGGCCTGCCTCTAAAATCTCGACTATTAAGGTGACCTACTTTCGCTTTGCAGGTGTTGGCCACGGCGCTGTGGCTGGATGGTTGAGAAACGGGCAGAGGTGTCCAGCAGACAGGAACAGTGGGCCCCAGAGGTTATTGGGCGGGACTGGCGGAGGCTGCCTGCAGGAGCAGATTTTCCAAGATCTCCTTGGGCAGCATCCGTGGACTTGGAGTTCTTCACCTGAACTGTTTCAGGGCATCTCTTTTGGCAACAAATCGAACGGAAGCTGGGATTTCTATAGCCAGGGTGCTTTGTTGGACCCAACATTTACTGAGTGTTAACACCGCTGTACAAAGCAATGTGATCCGAGTAGGAATAATCACGATCACTTCAGCAAAGCACTTTGCACACACCGTCCCACTGGAATGCTCCCAAAGCCCTGCGAGAGGGGGAGGATTTGTGCCCATGTTTCAGACGAGGAAACTGAGGTGTAGAGAGGTTAAGTGGTACTCATGCCCAAATTACAACTCTGTGGGGTGAGAATTATAATCTCCATTTTATTCATGAAAACCCCGAGGCTCAGGGTCAAGATCACACAGTCAGTAAGGAAATCCGGGGCTTAACAGCAGTCCCCAGGGCAGGCTCTGCCGGGTTGCAGGGCACAAATAAACAAATACCATTTGCCAAATTTTTAAATTCAGTTGGTAAGAGAAACACTCATCCGGCGAGGGTTTCCTGCACAGCAGGTGGGTATTAGGCTCAGCTGTGGTTCCAGAGAGCGCAAACATGACTTTTCTCGACTTTCTCTCTAGCAATATCCCTTTGCAACCTGTCTGCCCTTCCCCCATCAGGAGGTGGAGTCTGTCTCTGCCTCTTGCATCTAGGAGAGAGATATGTCCTCCTCACGCCTGCCATCTCAGCTGGCAAACAGCAGTGTGGCTGGCCAGCGGCTGACCATGGATGCATGAGGGGAACACAGGTGAGAACGGAAGAACTTTCCAGCTGAACCCAACTCCAAATGCCAACCACGTGATCAAGAGCACACACTAAATTAGTGGTGGAGTGTTATTTTAAGCCACTAAGCTTTGGGGCGGTTTGTTACCCACCAGATGCTGCTTGATACAGATGGAGAAGATGAACTCGCCCATGCCCTTGAGACGCTTAAATTTCATTAGCATTTCATTAAATTTCTTTTTTTTAATGTTCATTCATTTTTGGAGACACAGAGCATGAGTGGGAGAGGGGCAGAGAGAGAGAGGGAGACACAGAATCTGAAGTAGACTCCAGGCACCAAGCTGTCTGCACAGATCCTGACATGGGACTCGAACCCATGAACTGCGAGATCATGACCTGAGCTGAAGTCAGATGCTCAACTGACTGAGCCACCCAGATGCCCCAACATATTCTTCAACTAAAAAGTCTGCAATGTATGAGGCCAGATGTTAAAATTACAAACCAATATCAGATTGCATGATCATAACGAGAACTAACATTTACTTACTTATTTATTTTTTGAGTATTTTTTTTTTTAAGCAACCTCTACACCCAACATGGGGCTCGAATTCACAACTCCAAGATCCAGAGTCATATGCTCCACCGACTGAGCCAGTCAGGGTCTCCTGAGAACTAATATTTAAAGGAACGCTTACTATACGCCTGGCTGTGAAGTGCTTTGTAGTTATTTTACTAAGTCCTTGGAGGAACTCTTTGGGGTTGGTGCTGTGTTTATGTCCATTTTATGGATGGAGAAACTGAGGCCTAAAGAAGATTAGAGCTTTGCCTGAGGTCACTTAACCAGGCAGTGGCAGTAAAGGAAGCTAATGTAGGGGTGTACCAGAGTTTTTTTTTTTTTTTAATGTTTTATTTATTTTTGAGAGAGAGAGAGAGCACACAAGTAGGGCAGGGGCAGAGAGAAAGAGAGAGACAGAATCCCAAGCAGGCTCTGCACCATCAGTGCAGAGCCCGACACGGAGCTTGAACCCATGAACCACAAGGTCATGACCTGAGCTGAAGTCAGAGGCTTAACCAACTAAGCCACCCAGGCAACCGGCTGTGTAGTAAACGCTTAACTCCATGTTCTGAGGTGTAGTAGGATCCAAACCCTAAGTACACTGCAGAAAGCATCCTGTGGACTTCCAGAAGAAGAGACTTCCTTATCACTTATGTCAGAGGGAATCCCTGTGTTGACTTCAAAGGCCTGGTCTATGAAGACAGAAGGGAAGAAGGCTTTCAGACAGGGGACAAGCTGGGGCAAAGGTGAAGAAGAGGCAAGCCTTAGGCAGAGGCAGTCATTTCATTGACAGAAGAGAGTGTTCTGGGGAAGGACTGCAGCAGAATTTTAAGTTCAGAGAATTACAAAAATCCAGCATTAAGAATCTTGTTGGACACTGGGTGTGGGAAGGTTATTTGAAATATTAAATTATTATTTTTTTAAAATTTGTTTTAACATGTGTTTATTTTTGAGAGACAAAGTGAGACAGAGCCTAAGTGGGGGAGGAGCAGAGAGAGAAGGCACACAGAGAATCCAAAGCTGGCTCCAGGCTCTGAGCTGTCAGCACAGAGCCTGATGTGGGGCTCGAATTCACGGAGTGTGAGATCATCACCTGAGCTGAAGTCAGACGCTTAACTGACTGAGCCACCCAGGCTCCCTGAAATATTAAATTATTAAACTCAGCACTAACTGAATGTCTTCTGAATTCCTGGTAGTGTGGTCTCTGAATCGGTTTCCTTCCACCATTGGACTATACAGCGTTTGAAGGTGTGGCACTTGAAAGGGTAAGGAAAATATTTTGATCTTGTTTTGGTTTGTGCTCTCACCAAATTTTTTGTATAGATATTTTTTCCTTGAAACTTATGGAGAGAGTAAGACCATTCTCTTCCTGCTTTCCTGTCCTTACATACCAACAATTGAAAGAGGGAATACTTAAGTGAGTATCTACTATGTGATCAGCATCCTGTCACGTTTACCACAAGTGAAGATACTGTTCCTGCTCCTAAGGAGTTTACCAATCTAATTGGAAACTAAACGGTTTGGCACAAATTCTAAAAAAAAATTTTTTTTAACGTGTATTTATTTTTGAGACAGAGAGAGACAGAGCATGAATGGGGGGAGGGTCAGAGAGAGAGGGAGACACAGAATCGGAAGCAGGCTCCAGGCTCCGAGCTGTCAGCACAGAGCCCGACACAGGGCTCAAACTCGTGAACCACGAGATCATGACCTGAGCCGAAGTCGGACACTTAACCGACTGAGCCACCCAGGCGACCCGGTTTGGCACAAATTCTAAGGACCATTAACGATGACAGAAGAGGGGTGCCTGTGTGGCTCATCCGTTAAGCGTCCAGTTTCAGTTCAGGTCACAATCTCATGGTTTGTGAGTTCGAGGCCCTGCATCCAGCTCTGTGCTGACAGCTCAGAGCCCGTCACCCTCTCTTTCTGTTCCTCTCCCGCTTGCACTCTGTCTCTCTGTCTCTCTCTCTCAAAAATAAAAACTAAAAAAAAAAAAAAAAAAAATTAAAAAAAAACGAAGACAGAAGAAAAATATCAGTGCAGGATGCAGAAACCAGAAAGACCTTCCTGGGAGAAGTCAATATTGATGCCGAAGGAAATTTCAATCCAATATTTGGTATGTTAGGGCCATCCTTAGTATGAATTAGAAAACACTCTTATCCAATTTAGAAAAACAAGAGACAACCTCTTGCCTAAAAACTTCTTGGCACTTTTCAGTCTGAAGTAGCAAATGTGTTTCTTTTTCTTTTTTTAATGTTTATTTTTGAGAGAGAGAGAGAGAGAGAGAGAGAGAGAGACAGAGCGTGAGTGGTGGAGGGCGGAGAGAGAGGGAGACAGAATCTGAAGAACCCTCCAGGCTTTGAGCTGTCAGCACAGAGCCTGACGCAGCGCTTGAACTCGCGAACTGTGAGATCATGACCTGAGCCAAAGTCAGGCACTTAACTGACTGAGCCACCCAGGCACCACATAAAGTAGCAAATGTGTTTCACCTCTTAGATCTGTTGGAGCACTTGCTATTTCATAAAGGATATCAAGTCTCTGCCAGCCTTAGAGGAAATGAGTGCTGGAATCAATGGGTGATGTCTGGCACAGGTGTGGAGGGAGCCAGGGTGAACCTCCTACATGTACGACTTCTCTCTCACACACTTTCCTCTGTGAATTATAAGAAAATACCTGTTTTCATGAAAAAAAAATTTAAAAAATACCTTTTTTCATAGACCCAATGAGCTGAATCTTTAACTAACTGGACTCCATGCCTTGCTTTTGACTTTTAGGACAAAGGCACATAAGAAAAATCAAACATAGCAAATATTTGAAGAGAATTTTCCCATACATTTCTGTTCATCTAGTTAAGTTTTAAACCTTTTTTTTTATGTTTATTCACTCCTGAGCAGGAAAGAGAGAGAGAGAGAGAGAGATTGAGCACATGCACGCACACAGGGGAGGGGCAGAGAGACAGAGGGAGTTACAGAATTCGAAGTAGGTGCCAGGCTACAAGCTGTCAGCACAGAGCCCAACGTGGGGTTCGAACTCACGAACTGTGAGTTCATGACCTAAGCTGAAGTCAGATGTTTAACCAACTGAGCCACCCAGGAGCCCCATCTAGTTAAGTTTTAAATTGATATCCTGTACTTTACTTAGAGTATTATAAGCTGATTCCTTTATATTCTGAAAAATGAACATGAGGTAAAAAAAAAAATCCTCTATTATTAAAGATAAAGTGTATATTTGTATAAACACCAAGCTGTGTTCGTTGAAAAAATGTATTCTTAGATGAATGTCTATTTGCATTAAGAAACACTCAATTTAAGGATGTAGTTACTGGCCACGGTGGTATTAGGGGATTCTAAAAGTGTTCGATTCTAATTAATGTTAGATAACAACCCTGTGTTTTGAGGCTAGAAATCAGGAATCGAAGTGGGTCACGAGAAGATGATTTTCTCTTGATTGGACAACACCATTAACACGAGGAATGGGGAGGGGGTTCGTAGGCCTTCCGTAGTGCACAGCTCTGGGAGAAGCTATTTGTAACACAGTTATTTGCAACACAGTGAATGGGGCTTCCTGGCTTTCCATCTAAGCCAAGCTCAAGTTCAAATGCCAAGTTCAGTTCAGCTCAACAAATATTTATTTAACATATACCAAGTATCTTAGTCAAGGTTTCCAGAAAAAAAGGAACCAATAGAATACATATATGGGGTATATATAGGATGGATTCATTGATTGATTGATTAAAAAGAACTGACTCGATTGATTTTGGAGGCTGAGCAGGGGAGAGACCCAAGAAAGCCAATAATATAGTTCTAGGCCAAGTCTGAAATCCTGAGACTCAGCAGTGCCTATGGTATTAAGTCCTGGTCCAAGGGCAGGAGAAGATCAGGGTCTTGGCTCTAAGAGTCAGGCAGAGATAGCAAATTCTCTCTTCCTCTACCTTTTTGATCTCTCCAGGCCTTCAGAGGATTGGGTGATGCCCACCCACCTTGGGGAGGTTGGTCTGCTTCAGTCAGATGCTAATATCATCCAGAAATACCCTCAGGGACACATCCAGAAATAATGTTGAGCCAAATTATCTGAGCAACCCTGCAATTTGGTCAAGTTGATAAATAATACTACCCATCACACCATTGTGTTTGACCCTGAAAATACACAGGTAGATAAGGAAAGTTCTCTCATCTGGGGGGGGGGGGGGGGGAGAGCTCTCAGCACAGTGGGGAGGTGGGCTGACAATTATAATACAATGTAATGCAGATTAGTACAGAGAGAAGTGCCTGAGGATATGGCGGTACAGGCAAAGGGCACCCAGACTGGCCAACAGTAAGGGAGCAGCAAGGAGTAGGATTTCCTGGAGGAGGTGATGTTTAAGTGGAGTCTTAAAGGATGGGTAGGGGCTTCCTGGAAAACCGGATGTGGGAACGCTTCTCCAGGCAGAAACAACAATGTGGCGGAAGGCACGGGTGGGGCAGTAGAGGGAACAATAAGCCATTTGGTATAGTCTCCAAAAGGAAGTGTAGGACAGTGTGTGGCTGGCAATCAGGGAGCTCAGAGAAGACACTGATGCCTCACTAGGCAATTGGGACTTTATACGTAGGGAACCAGAGAGTCCACGAAAATTTCCAAGATGGGACGGGTTTTGTTTTTAGCTAAATCACTCTGGTAAACGGTGTGAATGAAGTGCAAGCAGGTGAAACAAAAGACCTCTTTCCTCCTTTGGGCGAAGAGATGGGGAAGAATGGAAGAAAGTTCAGGAGGGAGTCCCTGGGGCTTTGGTCTCAACCAGCACTGATGCTAAAACCTGGAACTGGGAGGAGGTTTAGGTACCTTTGAGAGTCTTTATGATTCTTGTTAACAAGAAACCCACAGGACCAAAATGGAGCCACTCAGGCTAAATCACCAGACCTGGGCTTAATACCTAACCTAACCGCGATTCCAACCTCCCTGGGATATGTCAGCAATTAGACCCTCTGCATCCCACCCCCCCCAAGGAGAGGTGCCCTTGAATGGAACAATCCTTCCTTCCTTTCTCTCTCTCTTCGGTAATAACTTCCTTGCCCTTGCCCCCTTCCTATAAAAACCCTTTTATCTTGTACAACTCCTTGGAGCTCCTCTCTACTTGCTATATGGGATGCTGGCCGATTCGTGAATTGCTTAATAAGGCCAATTAGATCTTCAAATTTACTCAGCTGAATTTTGTTCTTTAACATTCTGGTAAGAGATTCAGAAGCGTTGCTTTTACTCAACCTCAGGAGTAGATACAGAGTTAGATTGTGCAGAGATCTTTGATTTAAAATTTGGTGAGAATGTAGCCTAGAAAAACCTATGCACGTGAACTCAACCTTCAAATTCTAGGATGATGTTCATAAGCACCTTGTTCAAGAGAGCCCAAGTGAGGGGTACCTGGGGGGGGCTCTGTCAGGTGAGTGTCCAACTTCTGCTCAGGTCATGATTTCACAGTTAGTGAGTTGGAGCCCTGCATTGGGCTCTGTACTGACAGCTCAGAGCTTGGAATCTGCTTGGAATTCTGTCTCTCTCTCTCTCTCTCTCTCTGACCCTTCCCCACTTGTGGTCTCTCTCAAAAATAAATAAACCTAAAAAAATATTTTAAAAAAAAAGCCCCAAAGTGGAAACAGCCTAAATGTGCCCCTTCAGTAGCCTGGATAAACACTTTGCATGTTCAGGTAATAATATAGTATATACTATATTCTATATAGTATATACTATATTCTATATAATATATTCATATATATTATATATGAAATATATAGTATATTTCATAAACAGAGATAATGAAACTATAAAGATGAATCCAAAGAACATAATACTGAGCAAAAGAAGCAAGATACAAAGAATACACAGATGCATATGATTCTATTTACATAAAGCTCAAAATTGGACAAAATGAAACCATGCTATTGAGGGATGTATCTATACGTTGTAAAGCTACAAAAGAAGGCAAGAAATGCTTACCTGGGATAGTCTTGGTTTGTACATCGAGGGCACAGAGAGCTGAAGAAAAAGGCCGACCACTCCAGATGGGTGGGTGGCAGGGTTAATAAGCAAGGCAACTTACAGGTGGCCCTGAGCCAGTGGACCTTGCACCTGCCTGCCAGAATCTTACCAGTTTATACAGAGGCTCTAATAAGGTTCATTCATGTATACTATCTGGACGGTCTCCACAACCCCTTACTCTCTCAAGGCTATGTCCTTGGACTGGCTGCTAGCTTGGGAATGGTGGCCAGAGAGTAGTACATGGCAAGGATAGGGGAGGGGGGTGGAGAAACTCTGATTACCTGGGTCCAGCTTGTAGGTCAACCAGAGGTCATGTCCTCTCCATGACCTCCTCCAACAGGATCTCAGCCATTTAAACTGCAGAAAAATCTAGACATCACCTGGGGCATTTCCATAAATTCCAAGGTGTGATGCTTAAGAAAGACTCAAGCTTGTTTTCCCCATGTCTTGGGAATGGGTGCAAAATCATCCCCCATTTCAGAACCACTGCTCTAGAACAAGGCTATTCTGTAGAAATATACTTTGGGGCACCTGGGTGGCTCAGTCGGTTAAGTGTCCGACTCTTGGTTTCAGCTCAGGTCATGATCTCACCGTTTGAGGGTTCAAGCCTCACATTGGGCTCCGCATTGATAACACAGAATCTGCTTGGAATTCTCTCTCTCCCTCTCTCTCTGCCCCTTCCCTACTCATGTGCACTCTCTCTCTTAAAATGAATAATTTAAAAAATAAATATTCTTCAAGCCACATACATAATTTTAAATTTTCTTGTAGCTATAAAGAAAAACAAGTGAAATATATTTTACTTGACTCAATATCCAAAGTATTGTCATTTTAATATGTATCAATATAAAAAAAAAACTGACATACTTTCCATTCTTTTTTCAATGCTAAGTCTTTGAAATCCCATATTTTATACTTCTGACAACTCAATTTACACTAGCCACTTTTCAGGGCACCTGGCTGGCTCAGTAGAGCATACAACTCTTGATCTCGGGTCATGAGTTTGAGCCCCACATTGGGCATAGAGATTACTTGAAAAAAAAAAGACAAACCAGCTGCTTTTCAAGTACTTAACAGCTCATGTGGTCCACAGCTGCCATGTTAGACAGTATACTGTATAGAGTATAGTAGAACACAAGCTCCAAGTGGGTGGGAAATCTTGTCTGTTTTTTTACATTGCTGTATCTTCCGTGCCTAATACCATACTTATCACAATGTGGACCCCAACAAATGTTTTTAAATAAATGATGAAATGAATCACCAAGTCTATTTGTAGGAGAGAGAAGGACATTCTTTTTTCCCCTAGTTCTCTTGAGATGTAATTGACATACAACACTCCAGAAGCTTGAGGTAGACAGCATAATGAATGACTTCATATATATATGTGTGTGTGTGTGTGTGTGTGTGTGTGTGTATTTATATATATACACACACACATATATACATATATGTATATATATATACACACATATATACATATATGTGTGTATATATATATATATATATATATATATATATAAAAGGATTACCACAATCAGCTGAGTTAATATCCATCATAGAAGGGCATTCTTATACGGAGCGGGACACTTTAAGAGTAGTAAGGGCAAACCAAAGCAAGTCAGAATAATAAATTCCCATCTGGGGAGTGTTTAAACCTTGCACAACATGAAATTCATAAAACTACCAGTGAAGAGGCCAGTTTGCTGTCAGGTGGAGGAAGTGTGTGGGTGAGTTCATACACACACACACACACACACACACACACACACACACACAAGTGCGCTGCTTTCCTGCTGTCTCCTGCACTTCCCACTGGGTTGCTGAGTTGCCCCCTTGGAAGCATCCGCCCCTTCCTGTGGTTTCAACATCCAAATCACTGTCATCTCTGCTGCAACACTATTTTACCAGTCCACATATTGTGTTAAGAACTACAGATTTCTTCTAGCTTTCTGGTCTCCAAAATACTGGCCTGCTGTACCTGCAATTGAGATTGAATTTTTTTAATTGGCGTACATCATGATCTCCTGTGTATGAGGAGGCAGTTAAATGTGTTATTAAAAAGGGACGGTGTTTTGTTCTTTACATATGACATGCTGATGCGAGCAAGCTGGTCGCAAAAGACACAACCAGGACCTTCTCCCAGCAGCTTCTCGACAACCCCCAGCCCCCACCTTCTCCCAACATCCTGATGTACTTTTCACATTAGACCCCGAGTCCTTTTGGGTCTTGCCTCATTTTTTTTTTCCTCCGGCAGTAGGAGCATCACGGTTCTGGGCAAGCTAGTTGTGCAAGATGACACTGAGTTAATTTCACGGACATATCTTCCTCCCACCCTTCCCTGGCATTGATATAAACAAGCACATACAGATGGACTAGATTTTCTTTTTTTCAGTTCAAGAAAAAGATTCTCTCCTGTTAACAGATATCAGGGGAGAAATCTAACTGGACTAACTGAAGTACACTACTTTCTCATCAAGAAATCATCTGTATTACAATTGGGTTTTCCCTTTTCAACAAGTCTGCCATTTGCTCCCTGTTCCTGTCAGCATGTTGGCCGGGAAGATGTTACACGAACCTGTTGTCTCCCTGGAGGATAAGCAGACACATCTTTCCCAGAGCTCCTTCTAATGCCGGCCTCTTTGCTCTCTGTTAAGTGATGACAGTTCGGGTTTTGCATTCTCTGGCTGACATGGTTTACGGAAGATCAACCCCCAGCTGAAGCAGAAAGACCAGCATCCCACCCTAAGTCCCTCACTTTTGAATCTCCCCACGCAGGAGAGGCAAGCCTTAAACTCCCCAGTGAGGACAGAACAGTGGTTCTGAGACTTTCCATGTCATTTCAAGGTAAATGCATCCCTGGGGGTCAGCACCACAAAATATTGGTGATCAGTGGAACCATTTGGAAGATTTTTAAAGAACACAGATTCCAGTTTTAGTGAACATGAGATCAATACTCTGGCAAGACTTCTGGCAGTATGGTACTTATTTCCCAAGGGAAACCAATTTATATGTTTTAGGTGGACTTGACATTGATAGCTTTGCTCCAGAGATGGACATATAACTCAGGCCTTACCTATCAAAGCACTGCATCCTTCTGGATACTGATTGGTTCAAAGATGGGCATGTGACCTAAGCTAGACCAATCAGATGTTACCCTGGGACTTTTGCTGAAACTACCTGGAAGGAAATACACTCCTGTCTTTGAGGATCACTAGCAGAAATATGGCCAACATAGAGCTATAAGTGGCTATCATTCTATCATTCTATCATGAATGAAATCAAAAGGAGGAAGGAGAGAAACCTGAAGGCAGCAGTTGAGTCCCTGGATCTAGCAAGGCTTAAATCTAACTAAAGGCCTGGACTTTTTAATTTTGTGAATCAATCAATCTGTCTACTTTTTTTTCCTTAGCTTATGTTAGTTTCACTTGATTCCCTGTCATTTTCAGTTAAAACTATACCTATTAACACACTCATATTCTCATGATCTCTCTAGTGGGAAGCCACTGAGTCAAAGATACTGATATTGGAACTTTAGAATGCATAAAATTCAAACAAGGGCTTTAAAAAATGCTGATATCTGGGTCCTCCCCAAAGATTCTAATTCAGAAGGGTGGGGCCCAGGAATCTGCATGTGGTAAGCACTCCAGGTGTTTCTCATGTAGGGCCACACTTTGGGAATCACAGAATTAGAATATCCTCAGGGGCCACAGCTTTGGAATGAAGGAAGGTGACTCACTGGGTGCCTGCCAGGAGCCATACGCCCGAGCTAGGTTCTATATTTCCCTCATTTCACCTCCAGAATAACCTAGCAAGGTCCCCAAAAAGAGAAATAAAATCTCTCGCCTTAGATTTGCAAAATCATTTTGCATAGAAATACAACAGCAATTCCGTTATTTGAACCCCGACAGAGAGGTGCAACATAGAAAAGAATCCACAGAGTTTTCATTGATTTTCCAGGTGTTAATAATTCCAGGGATATATGTAATTAGGAGAAGTTAATTAATTTCTGAAATAAAACCTACTGGTCTTGTACACACGGGCACAAGAAGATAGTGCATCTTTCAACAGACCGAATCGTTAGCCCGTTACAGTCTGAATAGTAACTAGTTGAGCTGAGGCTTTGAGAAACTGTCATTACATCAGCCATGATTTGAATCATCCTGTTTTATGAAAACTCGAAACTGAGCTTTTCTGAAGCCAGTCTTGGATCAACGATGTTCGTGCATTCTGTTTCCGGTTTTGAGCTTAAACATGCAAAGAAGATCTCCCGAGACTGAGTTCTTCAGGAGAGCCAGTGATGAAGATTCGTGTGTAATTAATTCATTAAGGAAGCCCTTGCAGGAGACACCCACAGGGAAAAGACAAAAAACCAAGCAAAACTGTCATTTAGGCAAAGCTCCACAGGGAGTAACTTCAGCCTAATCTCGCTGGGGACTCTGGAGGGTAAAGTATGCTTTTAACTTTGTTTGGACCCAAGCAGGAAAGCTGCAATTTCTTACTCCTGCACTCAGATGACATTGACCAAAGGCTTCTAGGAAGGATGTCAACCTGGGAGCACTTCCAGCTCAGAACATCCAGGCAGATTTGCACCACTGGCCTGAGACAGTTCCTCCCTTTAAAGACTTACTTGTGCATGCTCGTAGAAGCAAAGCGCATCTAATTAGGCAAGGGACCCAAGAGATGGTCAAAGGAATCCAAGGGAATATGGGAGGAGCACCAACAGTACCCAACCCTGACTTTATTGCCACCTTGACAAATCTAGTAATTTGTATGCATTTTATGAATTCGCCAATGGACGACTAGTGGATGGCAGACATTCGTTTTATAACGCAGCTGTGATCTAATTTGAGAATTCAAGATTAGGAGGTATCTTTAGGTTGCCAGCTCTCGAACATGCTCAGCTTATAACATATTTTTGTGTGCCCCAAATGTGTATAAAATAGGCATAGACTTTGGGTTTTTTTTTTTTTTATTAACCTTGTTCCCTTCAATAAAGTGAGTAATCTTCCAGTTGAAGAATACACTTATTTTCCATGGAACTCAACAAAGCCATGTTTGATTAAAGAAAACTTGGGGATTTATTAAAATTACAAAGTAAGGCATGCCACAAGAAATCAAATAAGAAGTGAGAAAATAGGGTCACCTGCGTGGCTCAGTGGGTTAAGCATCCAACTCTTGATTTCTGCTCAGGTCATGATCTTGCTATTGGTGAGTTCGAGCCCTGTGTCAGGCTCTGTGCTGACAGTGCGGATCCTGCTTGGGATTCTCTCTCTCTCTCTGCCCCTTCCACCACTTGTGCTCTCCTTCTCTCTCTCTCTCTCAGAATAAATAAACTTAAAAAGAAAAAGAAAAAAGAAAATAGAAGTTCTCCCTTTTAAATAGCACTGCCTGGAGGTGATCACATTCTAGTGGTTTATTCTATTTATTTCCTCTTCTTTTTGTTTAGCTAGTTTTTCTGTTGCTGGACATTTAGGTTGTTTCCAATTTTTCACTAATATGATGTTGCAACACATTTTCTTTTTTTGTCTACAGTCTTGGGTAGGATATGAGTATCTTGTGCACAAGAAAACACCCTTCAAAGGAGAATGGCTGATACCAAGGTTCAGGCATTCAACATTTTATTTTTATTTATTTACTTTTAAAGTTTATTTATTTTCAGAGAGACAGAGACAGTGTAAGTGGGGGAGGGGCAGAGAGAGAGGGAGATGGAGAATTCCAAGCAGGCTCTGCACTGACAGTGCGGAGCACAACGTGGGGCTTGAACACACGAAACCGTGAGATCATGACCTGAGCTGAAACTGAGAGCGGGATCCTTAACAGACAGAGCCACCCGGGCTTCAATATTTTCTTTTATTTTTTTTTAAATTTTAAAAATGTTTTTATTTATTTTTGAAGGAGAGAGAGAGAGACAGAGCATGAGCTGGGGAGGAGCAGAGAGAGAGAGGGAGACACAGAATCAGAAGCAGGCTCCAGGCTCTGAGCTATCAGCACAGTGCCCGATGTGGGGCTCGAACCCACGAACTGTGAGATCGTGACCTGAGCTGAAGTCGGACGATTAGCCGACTGAGCCACCCAGGCGCCCCTAGGCTTTAATATTTTAAAAAATGGAGTCAAATGATCACCCCACACTCCAGTCCCATAAATGCTTATACTAACATATACTCTTCACCTACAGGGATTAAGGCTCATTTCCTCGGTTATTTTAATTTTAAATGAGAAAAGGGTATATACATACATATATATGTATGTATGTATATAATCATATTTCCTAATTTGGGCCCTATATATAAAATGGCACTCACCCCCCAAGCCTTATCCTCATGGGTACAATCTGTCGCAGAAGATGACCTGGCTTAGGCTAAGGCTTGGGTCACTTTTACTCCAGCCACTTACTTAAAAGTGAATAGTTCAGGGGCGCCTGGGTGGCGCAGTCGGTTGGGCGTCCGACTTCAGCCAGGTCACGATCTCGCGGTCCGTGAGTTCGAGCCCTGCGTCAGGCTCTGGGCTGATGGCTCGGAGCCTGGAGCCTGTTTCCGATTCTGTGTCTCCCTCTCTCTCTGCCCCTCCCCCGTTCATGCTCTGTCTCTCTCTGTCCCAAAAATAAATAAAAAACGTTGAAAAAAAAATTAAAAAAAAAAAAAAAAAGTGAATAGTTCATGGCTTTTAGTACACTCACAATGTTGTGCAATCATCACCACTTACTAGTTCCAGAACATTTCCATCACCTCAAAAAGATGATCATTTTTAATGACCTTTGTACAGAGTGAACAGTCACTGTTATGGGATGTTTGGGGGAGGAACAACACACATGTGAAGTAGAAAAAGTGCTCACCACTGAGATTAGAGTTCTGATCATCTTTCTTTTGTGTTGTAGAGTTTCTAGAACATTGAGGGTTCTTTTCAGTGCTTGGAGACTTGCCAAATGTGCTACTCTTAAATAAAAAAAAAATCCCTGTTGGCCTAAGTAATTTAAAACACTGAGCGGGGATCTTGGTAAAAACAAACAAAGAAACAAACAACAACAACAACAAAAAACCCAAAAAACCAATGGGGCTCACTCTCCTATTCTCATCTTGTTCTGCTAGCCTGGTCTTCTGCATTATTCTACCATGTTGTTCATCGCTTGACCACACTAAGTACCAGTGTTCCTAGGTTCTGTGCCTATGTTCCAACTGTTCTCTCTGCCCCAAATACCCTTTCCCTGAGACATCCTGCTCATTCTTCAAAACCCATCTTTAGGTCATCTCCTCCATGAGATCTTCCCAAATATTGATCTCTTTCTCCCACTTATACCCAGAGTGCATTGTTGAAACCTTCTCTTTCAGATAATCTGCTCTTTGAAGGACTTAACTGTATGTCTGCCTTTCTCCATCTGAATGTGATGCCCGGATGGCAGAGACTTGGCCCCATTCATCTTTCAGGTCTCACATAGTTTCTAGCTCAATACACATTTGCTGAAGAGTTGAACCATGGAATATGTTACCATGAATTTTGATGGTATTTAATTAAAAGAAAGTAATCTCAGGGGAAAACAGGATTCATATTTTGAGAGAACAAAGAATATTTGTCTTAGGGCTCTTTTGGATGAAAGAACCCAAAATCTGTTGAAATTAGCTTAGGTGGAAGTGGGCTTTTAAAGAGAGATCCAAATCCCACAAAATCCCAAGAAAATGTAGAAATCTAGATCTCTCAAAGGAAAAGGAACTGGGTGGTACCACGGAACCTACAGCTGTCAGAATTTATGAACTATTTCTCTGGTGATTACCTTTTCCTTCAATAAGTATATATACACACACATGTATATATATGTATATACACTATACGTGTGTGTATATATATGCGTATATACATATATATAAAATACCTGAGAGAGAGAGTGCAGAGGAGAAAGGCAGAGGGTGAGAGGAGAGAATCCCAAGTAGGCTCCATGCTCAACGTGGGCCTCCATCCCATGACCCTGGGATCATGGCCTGAGCCAAAATCAAGAGTCAGAGGCTCAACTGACTGAGCCATCCTGGCACCCCTCAATGAATATTTATTGAGCACCTAGTATGTGCAGAGTGGTGGTAAGCATTGGGCATACAGCACGAGGAAGACTGTACAATTCCTGCTCTCATGCAACTTTGTCTGGTTCCTAAGCGTTGAGGTAATGGGACTCCCTGTCCCCCATCTGTGTTTTCTTAGCCCAAGTTCTTGAGGACAAATATAATTCATTTTAGGCAGCATTATAATTGACTGGATCCTCATGGGTCAGGCATCTGCATCCATCTCTGGCCAGGCTATGGAGGACTTTTCTCTGCAGAGGGTGCGCGGTTGATCAGGCGCCCAAATGTGCCTCTTGTAAAAAATCATCTCATTCTACATGATTTGCAAATATGTTATTTATGATTCATTTTATATCCTTTAAGGCGCCAGATTCCAAAGATAACTCTAATAAAGAAAAAGCCATTTCATATTATGATGGCAACATCATACGCTGCTGTGGGAAGCCAGGACAATTACTGCTTTAATTTGAAAGAAAGTTCTGCCCGAGCAATTAGCTCTGTCAGCGACTATTGCAGACGGTTTTTGGAGCCGGGACCTTAGAGAGCATTGAATTCTGCTGACCTATTTTCCAGATGAAAAAACCGAGGCCCAAGGAAGGAAAATGGTTTAGTCAAGGTCAAGGATCCATCACGGAGGTGCCAAGAGTAGAACTCAGGTGGTGGTTGTTGAGCTGTTTGAGGCTCTTTTCTTTTTCATCTACCCTTCAATTAGTGCACTTTCTTGTTTACTTTGCTTTTAAAAACACTTTTATCAATTACTTTGCTGGAAGCAAAGTAAAAAATTACTATGCTGAAGCATATAGATGGTTAAAAAACAGTACAGAGAAGCATTCTGGGAAGAGCAATGCGCCTCGCCATGCTTCCTGTTCTGAGGGTCACTGCTTCTAGTACATCTTCCCAGAAATAGTCTGTGCATTCTAAAAGTAAGTGTGCTTGGGGCGCCTGGGTGGCTCAGTGGGTTGAGTGTCTGACTTCGGCTTAGGTCATCATCTCGCAGTTGACGAGTTGGAACCCTGCGTGGGGCTCTGTGCTGACAGCTCGGAGCCTGGAGCCTGCTTCTGATTCTGTCTCTCCCTCTCTCTCTCTGCCCCTCCCGGCTCATGCTCTGTCTCTCTCTCTCTCTCTCAAAAATAAATAAACATTAAAAAAAATTTTTAAGTAAGTATGCTTGTATTTCTGCCTTACTTCTTAAAAAAAAATTATATCTTGACTGAAGATCATTTCAGATATATATACATACACACACAGTATGTATTTATATGTATATTTTATGTATTATAAATACAAATTTACTTCTAAGTTTAATATTTGTATTATTTACATAAATAAATTCATATAATATACTTATAATATGTATTTTTACATTTTAATAAATAAATATAAATATAAAAAAATAAATATATTTATTATATATTTTTATAAAATATATTTAGATGTATAATAATATGAAATATATGAATTTATTGTAATTTATAACATGTCTAGAATATAAACATATTTATTAAACATATTTAATAAACACATTTATTAAATATATAAGTAAGGCAGTAATGCTTAAACCGAGTTCTGGATTTTTTTTTTGACTGATTGATTTTGTAAGAGAGGTGGGCGAGGGGCAGAGAGAGAGGGACAGAGAAAGCCAAGCAGTCTTTGAGGTGTCAGCTCAGAGCCTTCACGGGGCTCGATCCCACGAATGGCCAAGATCATGACCTGAGGCAAAATCAAGAGTGGGATACTCAACTGACTGAGCCACCTAGGCACCCCTAGAATTTTTTTAACTGCTGTATAGTATTCCCATATGGAAGTACTGTTAATTATTTAGGCAATATCTCACCGATGGAGAGATCTCTCTGGGAGACTACCAGTTCTCTCACCGATGGAGGTTTTCAGTTCTTTGCTATTACAAACAATGCCATAAGGAACACTTTTCTACATCTTTGTGTGTGTGTGCAATGACACCTTTCTCCTCCCCTCTCCTCCTCCCCTCCCCACCCCTGCCTTCCCCTGACCTCTCCTCCTCCTCTCCATCTGGCCAACTCATGGCTTCCGGGAGGAGAGACACAAAATGTAACACTTGGTGGTGATGTGACGAAGGCCTGAAGAGAGAAACTGGAGATAAAGTATCTCGGTCAGAATTATAACAGGAATCAACTTGAGCTAATTTAGGCAAAAACAGGAGGAAGGTAGGAGGACTTTATTGGAAGATCCAGGAGTATCACACAGAACCCCAAAATCTCAGGATCCAGAAAGCCATCAACAAGGTAGTTAAGTTCCTTTTTGTCTTGTTTCTGCTTCTCTCTGGAATCATATCTATTTTCCCTTTCTGTTTCCCAGCACTGTTTGATCCTGTCTGTGCATGGAGGCCAATGGGATTCTCCACAGGACTCGGTATAGACGTTCTCAGCTCAGACTGGTTGGCTTTTTCTCAGTCCCAGATGGGTGATGAGGACCAGATTGGCTGGCAAAGTGATCTGCATAAGGTGCAAATCTGAACGAACGTGTCTCTCTTTGCTTTACATTGTTAGACAAGGTACCATCATTATAGGAAGCAGTCTCAAGCCCCTTAGCAAGGCATTGAAACAAGCTGACCCCCTACTTGACCTTTATCGCCAGTCTTTTCTCCTCAAAAGCTCCAAGTTCTGGCCATGCCAAGCATCAAATCATTTTCTGTATACACCAAGAGTACGTGACTTGGCCAGGACAGTGCAGGTTGGATTTCAGCCCCAGCTCATGCATCAGTTGGGGACATCTCTGTGGAGCACACATCAGCATAGGCGTACAGGCAGAAGCAGGAAGTCAGAGTCAGAAGAGATTAGGAGAAATAGAAATCCCTTGATTGTGGCATGGGTGGTGATGACGGTTAATGCTGGGTTTCTCTTTATATGGGGATGGTGCTCCAACTGTTTTATTCAATTTACAAAGGACATGATGGTCATGGCAACTACAGGATTTGGAAGAAGGCATCCAATGGATAACACCTGGTCTTCACAGGCACCCTCCCTGTTCCTTTAGACTTCCCTAGTTTGTCTCTATTCCGGATAGGTGGTAAGCAGGTTATGTCCTTTGCAGGTACCATCGACCATCAGAGTTGGTGCAGCTGATGTTGGTGATGGAGTGGATGTCTCTTATCAGAGGCGGGCCATCACCAAGTCCTGTTGATTCTACTACATACTGCCAGGACCCTGAATTATTGCCTACTTTTCTTCTGGAATAAAGCAAATGACTGTCTTCTGCCTCCAGCACTGGTTCCCCTGATCTGCTCTCCACAGAGCAGGTGGGGTCATCACGCAAAAATGCAGATCTTGGTCAGGTCACTCCTGCTTCAATGGCTTCCTGGTGCCCTCAGGCTTAAATTCACTGCCCCCCCTCACCTCCCTCTCCTCCCTGCCAAATCCTGTTGGATCTGGACCTTACTACCCTTCAGCCTTAACTTCCACTTCTGACCCTGCCTTCCTGTCTTTTTGCCTAGCTCACTAATGAGGGATCCTTATCTGGAACTCAGTGTAGGCATTACTGCTTGTATTAGTTTCCTCTTGCTGTTGTCACAAATGACCACAAATTCCATGTTTTAACGCAAGAAAGCTTTATTTTCTTATACTTGTGGAGGGTAAAAGTTCAAATTGAGCTTTAACAGGCTAAAATCAAGGTGTCGGCAGGCAGATTCCTTCTGGAGGCTCCAAGAGATTCGAATCTCTTCCTTGCCTTTCTCAGCGTTTCAGCTTCGGGGGCCTGTGGACCCTTCCTCTGTCTTCAGAGAACATCACTCCAATCTCTGCTTCTGTCATCCCATCTACTTTTTCTCTTCCCAGGTCAAATCTCGCTCCCTCTGCCTCTTAGAAGAACACTCATGATTCCAGTTAGGGCCCCCTTGGATAATCCAGAGCAATTTCTGTCTCAAGATCCTTAACTTAATCACATCTACAAAGTCCTTTCTGCCAGGTACTAGGTTTGAGGTTCCAGGGATTAGGACTTAGATATCTTTGGGGGTCATTATTTAGCCCACTGCCCTGCATTCCTGAATCCAAGGATATGTTAAATATATTAGACCCTCCCCTGGTTCCCATAGGATGCATACTTCCCAGTTACATGCATGACAAGCATCCATTGAGGAAAAGACTCGTTATACACTCACCAGCTCTCTGTCCTCCTCTGAGAACATAGGAACACTACACTTCCCAGACTCCTTCGTGCTTAAGTTGGGACCATGTGACCGAGTTCAGCCAATGGAATATGGTGGGAATGACGTATGCCACTTCCCAGGCATGGTCATAAACTACCTCACTCCATCCTTCTGCTCTTTGCTCTATGGCTCCATATGGCCTCCACACGGCTTCCACATGGCTGAAAGTAAAGGATTTTGTGATGGCGGTGCTGCATGATGGGAGGGACCTGGATTCCTAAGTCACCATTCACTGGGTTAAGCCACTGAGATTTTGTGGTTATGCAGTACCGCACATGACCTGCCCTGACGAATAAATTAAGTCTTTTTTGTTTCTTTCTTTAGCCAACGATGGGCTCTCTCTTATTTCCTCTTATGTCTGCCACCACAGCAGAGTGCTTGGCATGATGTGAGCATTCAGTAAAGGCTTGTTAAGTGAATGAAAGGCAACTGGATTCAGGATGAGGACATGGAAGTGGGGGTAGGCAAAATTAGGGAGAAGTGTCATCATCACCGCGAGAGATGATGAGGGCTGAACTGAAACAGGAGGAATGGGGATGACAGGAAGGAAGGATCTGATGTTTGTTCAGGAGGGAGAATTAACAGAACTTGGTGACCAACAGGATGTGGAAGTTGAGACAAAGGCAGGCACCAAGGACATCCTGGTTTACCGGTTTGGAAACACGGCTGGCTGTTGGCGCACTGAACTTGCCAATGTACAGGGGTTGCTCTGATTATGCAGGTGAAAACACAGCTTGTGTAACTTCATGTGACTGTTGCTTCTTTGCTAACAGTAAAAAACATGAGTATCAGTTTCTCCTGGAATACTGTCGGTGGGGCAGTCTTGGAGACAGGGAGATTTTCATTCTACTGTGGTTAGTAGTAATGGCATTTGAACTGTTTGTAACTTGAAGCTATTCTCTGTGTGTCCTCTCAAAATTCCCATCTGGAAATCCTAATGACCAATATGATGATATTAGAAGGTGGGACCTGTGGGAGGTGGTTAGGTCATGAGGGTGGCATCTTCACGAATGGAATCACTCTTCTTATAAAAGAGACCCCACTGTGCTCCATCACCCCTTCCCCCATGTGAGGACACAGTGAAAAGGTGCTGGCTATGAACCAGGAAGAGGGCTGTCACCAGAATGTGTCTATGCTTGTGTCTTGATCTTGCCAGCTTCCAGAACTGTGAGAAATAGATTTCTACTATTTACAAACCACCCAGTGTGTGACATTTTGTTACAGCAGCCCAAATGGACTAAGACAGTTGACATAAAATAGCTACAGTGATTCACACATCCCTGTATGCATGTCCCTTTTTTCTTTCGTTCTTTTCTTTTCTTTTCAGTTTATTTTGAGAGAGAGAGAGAGAGAGAGAGAGAGAGAGTGAGTTCAAGGGTCAAGGGGCAGAGAGTGAGAGAGACAGAATCCCAAGCAGGCTCCACGCTGTCAGCACAGAGCCCAACTGAGGGCTCGAATTCACAAACTGTGAGATCATGCCCCAAGCTGAGATCAAGAGTCGGATGCTTAACTGACTGAGCCACCCAGGCACTGTGTGCATGTTCCTTTACAATGCAACTTTGCCACTCTTCCATATTCTCCTTGAATACAAACTGCCTTTGTAGCTTGTTTTGTGCCAACAGAATATGGCATAGGGATGATGTGCCTGTTCTGACTCTGGGTCTCAATAAGTCTTATGTGCTTTATTTTAGTGAGTAGGAACCCTGCCCAGGCATCATGTGAAAAAGCCTGGGCTAGCCTAATGGCTTATGAGAAATCTCATGGAACAGAGAGGAGCTGTCCCACATGAAGGCTGTCCCAGACCAACCAGCACCCTGGTGACCTGGCAGTTAACAGCAAATGCATGAGTGAGTCCAACCAAGACCAGAGGAACCATCCAGTTGAGGCCAACCTAAGTTGCCAATCCCCAGAAGTATTAAATAAATAGTTGTTATCTTAAGCCACTAAGTTTTGGGATGATTTGTTACATGGCAAAAACTAACTGATACAATCTGTATTTATAGGCATTTGTTGGAGCAGAGAGACACGAGTCTGGGGAGTTGTGTGGTTTGCATCCAGCCATAGCTGATTCCTGGGGATACACCTTGTCATTTCAGCCAATGTATTTAGCTGGAAAATGCATGACCCTAAAACCTATTTTGGTTTCACAGTACAGTTGGAGGGACTTAAATTATTCAGAGAATTGCTTCAAACTACCACTTTACTTGTGAACAAAAGCTACTGTGAGATTCTTAAATTAGTCATCCCAGACTCTGGGATTTCATCTCTAGTAAAATGACCAAAAATTAGGGACGATAAGTCGACCATTTTTTCCCTGGTAAGAAATATTTAAATATGCATACGAGTGCATACACACACACACACACACACACACACACACACACACTGATAAAGATAAGACTAACATAATTGAGAAAGTGAATTATTATACAAATAGAGTACACACCTTTAAAAGAGGTGCTTACAGAACATCTATTTCATCAACCATAATTTTTCTCCATTTTCTATGGACCAGTGGAAACTTAAGTATGGAAAACTTCAGTTTTGTTCTTCAGACTGACATTTGAGACACCAAATCGTTTCAAAGGCTATGGATGGTGAAATCAGTTATTCTTTTAATTTCTCTTCTTACCCCCTATGTTGTTCTTCATAATTGCATTTCAGTCTCCTCCTTTATCCAAGCCAATGACCCTACAGGGTACATATGTCTGTCTGTCTGTATTTTAAATATGTATTTAAGACCTTGGGTCCTAAATGGAGGCAGAGCTTTGGCTACTGGTCTCAGAAACAATTATTGCCTCTATTTCTATAGAACCACCTAAGTTCATAACTTTTCTCTCACTGCAAAACAAGGGGAGAACATGGGTCTTACAATGAAGGAATTGGTTTCTTTTTTTTTTTAAGTTTATTTATTTGTTTTGAGAGGGGGAGAGGCAGAAAGATGGGGAGAGAGAATCCCACGCAGGCTCCACCCTGTCAGCGCAGAGCCCCATGTAGGGCTCGATCTCAGGAGCTGTGAGATCAGGAGTTGGATACTTAACCGGCTGAATCACCCACGTGCCCTGAGAACTATTTGTAAAGACAATCTACCAGGAGGAGCCAAGATGGTGGAACAGCATGGAAATTTTTTTGCACATCACGTCCATGAAATACAGCCAGATCAACACTAAACCACCCTGCACACCTAGAAAACAGATTTGAGGATCAACACAACTATCTGCACAACCTGAACCACAGAAATCAGCAGGTACGCGGGGCAGAGAGGTGAACTGGGGGAGGGAGAAGCCACTGAGGGCAGGGAACTGTTATTGCCTGCAGAGAGAGGATGGGGGTGGGGGGGAAAGCACACCCCCCACCCCCAAAAGCAGCTGGAGAAAAGTGGAAACAGCCATAGGGACTGAACTAAAGGGGAGAAAGGAGAAAGGAGAGAGTTTAAATTCCATTAAGACTCTATAAACAGGGGATCGCAGAATCTGAAACTCCGCAGCTCGTTACCTGGTGCTGCTCTGGTGGGAAGGGTGAAGCCTGGGGCCAGATGCGTGTTGTGATTTTCCATGATCCCCGAAACGCTGCTGCTACACGATCGCGTGAACCTTCTCTGGGGCAGGCTGGCGCCCAGCCGCAGTCTCTGGCTACGGCAGCAGCAGAGTCCCGCGAACGTTCCCGGGTGAGGCCGGCACCCAGCCACTGCTCAGGGAGACCCTCCTGCAGAGGATCTGAGCGGGTCCAAGCCGCGGTCCCTCCGAAGTGAGGGGTCGGGAAACACAGCCGCGTAGGAAATAAAGCTCGGAGGTAAGTGCCGCCTGGCAACCTGATGGCTTGGACACGGACAGCGTAGAAGCGGGAGCAGAGGAAGCCGGAGACAAAGGATGGGTGCGCGATTGCTGGCCGGGGAGAGCACAGAGTTTCCATACTAGAGACTGGGCAGCTGGATGACGCCATTTTTATCGCTCCCGCGCATGCGCATACACACCTGCAAGCGCCACAACAATCCCTTCCAGTGAGCTGAGCAGCGCCATCTAGTGGAGAACGAAGTCATTACCCTAAGCCCCGCCCAACTGGGCCAACCTCGCTCTTCAGGAACACAAGTCTCTCCGCCTGCTTAGTTTATGAACTATAAAGTGTTTCATAGTTTGACTTCTAGGGGAAAACGAAGTGATTTCAATCATATTTCAGCCTGTTCACTGGTCCATCTATTCAGTTTTCTTTTTTTCTTTTTCACTTCTTTTTCTTGAATACAGAAAGACAAAAAATTTATTTTTATTTTCAATTTTTATTGAAAATATTTTTCTTTATTTTTTCTACTATATTTTTTACTTTTTTGTAAAGTTTTCAAATTCTATTTTACTTCATCATTTCATTTTATTCTATTTCATTGTATTCATTTTCTCAAATTTCCAAACATTTTCCTTTTTTATCTCCCCCCCCCCACTTTTTTCTCTAATCTATCAAGCTCCTTTCAATAACCAGACCAAAACACACCTACAGTCTGGCATCATTTATTTGATTTGTGTGTGTGTGTGTTGTTTTTAATTTTTTCATTTTAATTTTTTTTTTGCTTTATCAATTCCTTTTCTTCCTTCAAAATGACAAACTGAAGGATTTCACCCCAAAAGAAAGAGAAGAAAGAAATGACAGCCAAGGACTTAATCGACACAGATCCAAGCAAGATGTCTGAACCAGAATTTAGAATCACGATAATAAGAATACTAGCTGGGGTCGAAAATAGATTAGACTCCCTTTCTGCAGAGATAAAAGAAGTAAAAGCTAGTCTGGAGGAAATAAAAAATGTTATAACTGAGCTCCAACCTCGAATGGATACCCTGGCAGCAAGGATGGATGACGCAGAGCAGCAAATTAGCAATACAGAGGAAAAACTTATGGAGAATAATGAAGCAGAAAAGCAAACAGTGAAGGCAAAAGAGCACGATTCAAGGATTAGAGAAATCAGTGACTCATTAAAAAGGAACAACATCAGATCATAGGGGTCCAAGAAGATGAAGAGAGAGAAAAAGGGGCAGAAAGGTTATGTGAGCAAAGCATAGTGGAAAACATTCCTAACCTAGGGAAAGACACAGGCATCAAAATCCAGGAAGCACAGAGGACCCCCATTCAATTAAATAAAAACGGGCCATCAATAAGGCATATCATAGTCAAATTCACAAAATACTCAGGCAAGGAGAGAATCATGAAAGCAGCAAGGGAAAAAAAGTCCTTAACCTACAAGAGAAGACAGATCAGGTTTGCAGCAGACCTAGCCACAGAAACTTGGCAGGCCAGAAAGGAGTGGCAGGATATATTCAATGTGCTGAATTGGAAAATATGCAGACAAGAATTCTTTACGCAGCAAGGCTGTCATTCAAAAGAGAAGGAGAGATTAAAAGTTTCCCAGACAAACAAAAATTAAAGGAGTTAGTGACCATCAAACCAGCCCTGCAAGCAATTTTAAGGGGGCCTTGCTGAGGGGAGAAAAGACGGGAAAAAAATTATCAAAAGCAACAAAGACTAGAAAGTACCAAAGAACACCACCAGAAACTCCAACTCTACAAGAAACAAAATGCCAATAAACTCATATCTTTGAGTACTCACTCTAAACGTCAATGTACTAAATGCTCCAATCAAAAGACAGAGTGTAACAGAATGGATAAGAAAACAAGATCCAGGGGCTCAGTCGGTTAGGCATCTGACTTTGGCTCAGGTCATGATTTCACGGTCTGTGACCTTGAGCCCCACGTCGGCCTCTGTGCTGACAGGTCATAGCCTGGAGCCTGCTTTGGATTCTGTGTCTCCCTCTCTCTCTGCACCTCCCCTACTCGCACTCTGTCTCTCGCCATCTCTCAACAATGAATAAATGTTAAAAAAAGTTAAAAAAAGAAAAGAAAACAAGATCCATCTATATGCTGTTTACAAAAGACTCACTTTAGACCTAAAGACACCTTCAGATTGAAAGTAAGGGGATGGAGAACCATCTATCATGCTAATGGTTGACAAAAGAAAGCCCAAGTAGCCATACTCGTATCAGACAATTTAGACTTTAAAATAAAGACTGTAACAAGAGATGGAGAAGGGCATTATATCATAATTTAAGGGGTCTACCCACCAAGAAGACCTAACAATTGTAAACATTTATGCTCCAAATGTGAGAGCACCCAAATATATAAATCAATTAATCACAAACATAAAGAAACTCATTGATAATAATACCATAATAGTAGGGGACTTAAATACCCCACTTACAGCAATGGACACATCATCACAGCAGTGGACACATCCTGACACAGAAAACCAACCAGGAAACAATGGCTTTGAATGACACACTGGGCCAGATGGACTTAACAGATATATTCAGAACATTTCATCCTAAAGCAGAGGAATATACATTCTTCTCCAGTGCACATGGAACATTCTCCAGAATAGATCACATACTGGGACACAAATCAGCCCTCAAAAAGTATAAAAAGATCAAGATCATACATTGCATATTTTCAGACCACAATGCTATGAAACTCGAAATCAACCACAAGAAAAAATTTGGAAAAATAACAAATACTTGGAGACTAAAGAACATCCTACTAAAGAATGAATGGGCTAACCAAGAAGTTAAAGAGGAAATTGAAAATTACATGGAAGCCAATGAAAATGATAACACCACAACCCGAAACCTCTGGGATGTAGCAAAGGCAGTCAAAAGAGGGAAGTATATAGCAATCCAGGCCTTCCTAAGAAGGAAGAAAGGTCTCAGATACACAACCTAACCTTACACCTTAAAGAACTGGAAAAAGAACAGCAAATAAAACCTAAAACTATCAGAAGACAGGAAATAATAAAGATTACAGCAGAAATCAATGGTATTGAAACTAAAAAACAAATACAGTAGAACAGATCAATAAAACCAGAAGCTGGTTCTTTGAAAGAATTAACAAAATTGATAAACCCCTAGCCAGTTTGATCAAAAAAGAAAAAGGAAAGGACCCAAATAAATAAAATCAAGAATGAAAGAGGAGAGATCACAACAAACACAGAAGAAATAAAAAAACAATAATAAGAGAATATTATGAGCAATTATATGCCAATAAAATGGGTAATCTGGAAGAAATGGACAAATTCCTACAAACATATAAACTACCAAACTGAAACAGGAAGAAATAGAACATTGAACAGACCCATAACCAGTAAAGAAATCAAATTAGTAATAAAAAATCTGCCAAAAAACAAGAGTCCAGAGCCAGATGGCTTTCCAGGGGCATTCTACCAAACATTTAAGGAAGAGTGAACACCTATTCTCTTGAAGCTGTTCCAAAAAATAGAAATGGAAGGAAAACTTCCAAACCCTTTCTATGATTCCAGAATTACCTTGATTCCAAAACCGGACAAAGACTCCACGAGAAAGCAGAACTATAGATGAATTTCCCTGATGAACATGGATGCAAAAATCCTCAACAAGATATTAGTGTACCTGATCCAACAATCCATGAAGAAAATTATTCACCACGACCAAGTGGGATTTATACTTGGGATGCAGGGCTGGTTCAATATCTGCAAAACAATCAATGTGATTCATCACATCAATAAAAGAAAGGACAGGAACCACATGATCCTGTCAGTAGAGGCAGAGAAAGCATTTGACAAAATACAGCATCCTTTTTTGATAAAAACCATTAAGAAAGAAGGGATAGAAGGATGATACCTCGAGATCATAAAAGCCATATATGAAAGACCCAACACTAATATCATCCTCAGTGGGGAAAAACTGACAGCTTTCCCCCTAAGGTCAGGAACAAGACAGGGATGTCCACTCTCAGCACTGTTATTCAACATATTATTGCAAGCCTTAGCCTCAGCAGACAACACAAAGAAATAAAAGACATACAAATGGGCCAGGAGTAGGTTAAACTTTCAGTCTTCGCAGATGACATGATACTCTATATGGAAAACCAAAAAGATTCCACCAAAACCTTCTAGAACTGATCCATGAATTCAGCAAAGTGGCAGGATAGAAAATCAATGCACAGAAATCAGTTGCATTCCTATACACCAACAATGAAGAAACAGAAATAGAAATCAAGGAATCAATCCCATTTACAATTGCCCCAAAACCCATGAAATACCTAGGAATAAACCTAACCAACGAGGTGAAAAATCTATACACTGAAAACTATAGAAAGCTTATGAAAGAAATTGAAGAATACACAAAAAAATGGAAAAGTATTCCATGCTTCTGGATAGGAAGAACAAATATTGTTAAAATGTCAATACTACTCAAAGCAATCTACATATTTAAGGCAATCCTTATCAAAATAACACCAGAATTCTTTGCAGAGCTAGAACAAACAATCCTATAATTTGTTTGGAACCAGAAAAGACCCTGAAAAGCCAACGCAATCTTGAAAAATATAACCAAAGCAGGAGGCATCACAATCCTGGACTTCAGGCTGTATTACAAAGCTGTAATTATGACGACAGTATGGTATTGGCATAAAAACAAACACTCAGATCAATGGAACAGAACAGAGTACCCAGAAATGGACTCACAAACGTAGGGCCAACTAATCTTTGACAAAGCAGGAAAGAATATCCATTGGAATAAAGACAGTCTCTTCAGCAAGTCATGCTGGGAAAACTGGAAAGTGACCTGTAGAAAATGAACCTGGACCACTTTCTTACACCATACACAAAAATAAACTCAAAATCGATGAAAGACCTCAATGTAAGACAGGAAGCCATCAAAATCCTTAAGGAGAAAGTAGGAAAAAACCTCTTTGACCTTGGCCACAGCAACTTCTTACTCAACATGTCTCTGGAGGCAAGGGAAACAAAAGCAAAAATGAACTATTGGGACCTCATCAAGATGAAAAGCTTCTGCACAGCGAAGAAAACAATCAGCAAAAGTAAAAGGCAACTGATAGAATGGGAGAAGATATTTGCAAATGACGTATAAGATAAAGGGCTAGTATCCAAAATCTATAAAGAAGTTATCAAACTCAACACCCAGAAAACAAAAAATCCAGTGAAGAAATGGGCAAAAGACATGAATAGACACTTTACCAAAGAAGACATTCAGATGGCCAACCGACACATGAAAACAATGCTCAATATCACTTATCAGGGAAACACAAATCAAAACCACAATGAGATACCACCTCACACCTGTCAAAATGGCTAACGTTGATAACTCAGGCAACAACAGATGTTGGCGAGGATGTGGAGAGAGGATCTCTTTGGCATTGCTGGTGGGAATGCAAACTGGTACAGCCACTCTGGAAAACAGTATGGAGTTTCCTCAAAAAATTAAAAATAGAACTACCCTACGACCTAGCAATGGCACTACTAGGTATTTATCCAAGGGATAGAGGTGTGCTGTTTCGAAAAGACATATGCACCCCAATGTTTGTAGCAGAACTATCGACAATAGCCAAAGTATGGAAAGAGCCCAAATGTCCATCGATGGACGAATGGATAAAGAAGATGTGGTGTATATACAATGGAGTATTACTCGGCAATCAAAAAGAATGAAATATTGCCATTTGCAACTACATGACTGGAACTAGAGGATATCATGCTAAGTGAAATTTGTCAGTCTGAGAGAGACATATATCACATGACTTCACTCATATGAGAACTTTAAGAGACAAAACAGATTAACACAAGGGAAGGGAAGCAAAAATAATAAAAAACAGGGAGGGGACAAAAACATAATAGACTCCTAAATATGAGAACAAACAGAGGGTTACTGGAGGGGTTGTGGGAGAAGGGATGGGCTAAATCAGCAAAAGGCATTAAGGAATCTACTCCTTAAATCATTGTTGCACTAACTTGGATGTAATTAAAAAAATAAATAAAATTAAAATTAAATAAAAGAGAATAGGGGTGCCTGGGTGGCTCAGTCGGTTAAGCGTCCGACCTCGGCTCAGGTCATGATCTCGCGGTCTGTGGGTTCGAGCCCTGCGGTGGGCTCTGTGCTGACAGCTCAGAGCCTGGAGGCTGTTTCAGATTCTATGTCTCCTTCTTCCTCTGACCCTCCCCTGTTCATGCTCTCTCTCTGTCTCAAAAATAAATAAATGTTAAAAAAAATTAAAATTAAAAAAAAGAGAATATACCAAAATTCTTCTTGCTATGGGAGTGTCTGGGTGGCTCCATTGGTAAAACTTGATCTCAGGTCAGGTCTTGATGTCATGGTTGTGAGTTCAAGACCAGCATTGGACTCCACACTACCCATAAAGCCTACTCAGACAAAAAATTCTTCTTTCTATGTTACTGAGAATGCTTACATGTTGCTGGGATGTCCCCTTTGAGAAGGCTTTGCCTGTGTAGGCTGAGCGAAACATCCTCCTGTAAGTTCCCACACACTTGGCCTCTCGTTCTGCCAGAGTTGCATCCCCTACATAGAGGACAGGCTGCAGAATTGGTGAGGCCCTGTGTTCAGAAATCATTTGAGTTCCAAGGTAACGGCAGAGCAGCAAAGCATGGGGCCCTCCTGAGCATGGGTTGCTGCATGGAGAGCAAGGATCTTGTCTCAGCCTTTGGTCTCCCCAGGGCTCAGGGCAGTGCCTGACGCCTGCTAGCCTCCTTCAGGTTGGCTGTCATAAGAGTGACTCTTTACTAAGCACTGCCTAAGGTCCGTTTCACTGTGCCAAGCGCTCTACGCAAGATATGGGGTGTTTGTAATATTCCTGGGGAAAGCATCACTCTTTTTTTTTAAGTTTTTATTTATTTATTTATTTATTTATTTATTATTTATTTATTGAGAGAGTGCACCTGTGCATGGCGGAAGGGCAGAGAGAGAGAGAGAGAGAGAGAGAGAGAGAGAAAGAATTCTAAGCAGGCTCTGCACACTGTCAGTGTCGAGTCCAACACAGGGTTGAACTCATGAACCATGAGATCATGATTGGAGCTAAAATCAAGAGTCAGAGAGGCTTAACGGGCTGAGCCACCCAGGTGCCCCAGGAAAGCACCATTCATATCCACATCTTATAGATGGGGAAACTCAGGCTTAGAAAGGTTAAGTGACTCATTTGAGGCCATAAACCTCATAGGAGAAAGAACTAGGATTTCAACACGGGGCAGTTCTCAATCGATTTCGCAGTGTCTGCTCATCCACAGTGTTCGTTTGTGGCAACTGGGAGGTGCTACTGGCATCTAGTGGGTAGAGTCCAGGGATGCTGCTGAACCTTCTACGATGCACAGGACAGCCCCCCCTCCCCCCCCCCCCGACACCAGCTCCCCACAGCACAGAATGATCCACTCTAAAATGTCAGTATCACTGGGGCACCTGGGTGGCTCCCCCCGGAAAGCGAGTACTTTGGCTCAGGTCACGATCTCATGGTCTGTAAGTGCGAACCACTCAACCGGGTCTGTGCTGACAGCTCAGAGCCCGGAGCCTGCTTCAGACTGTGTGTCTTCCTCTCTCTCTCTGCCCCTCCCCCACTCACTCTGTCTCAAAAATAAATGAACATTTAAACGATGTTAAATAAAAGGGGGTGCCTGGGTGGCACAGTCGGTTAAGCCTCCAGCTCTTGATCTCGGCTGAGGTCATGATCTCACAGTTTGTGGGTTCGAGTCGGGCTCTATGCTGACAGCTCAGAGCCCAGAGCCTGCTTCAGATTCTGTGTCTCCGTCTCTCCCTGCCTCTTCTCTGTTCATACTCTGTCTCAGTCTCAAAAATAAATAAATACTGAAAAAAGAATGTCAACAGCATTGACAGTGAGGAACCCTGTCCTCATACCAAAATCCACCTTTCCTAAACACAAGACACTTCCTCTTATTTTCTTTATTTATATTTTATTAATAAATACTGTAATGTATTTATTATTCTTCTTAAATGTACTTTAAATTGACGTGCACCTGAAATGTTTCTGCCCATGAAGCCAAGTGTGGACGTGTCGTTATTTTTTTCTGACACACATTAAAAGTAAATATAAAATTGTTAAAAAAAAACATGTTTCGGTACCACCCAAAATCCTCTCACCTACTACTTGTAGTCTGGGGAAACCCAACTTTAGACCCGCTTCACTTCTCTTGTAGTTTATCTTTTATCTTCCTTTATCTTTTCAGAAAAAGAGAATAAAATACATCAAATCATTGTGTTGCCCCCGCAAGGCAAGGAGCTGGCCACATTTTGGCTTCTGTTGGAGAAAGTCATCCAGGGGACATGGCCTCCAGTTGACCCCTGAGCTGGAGGTGGGCAATCAGAGGCTCATCACCCCCTCCTCTGTCCTTGCAACGTATATTCCACCCACTGTTCTGGCACTAGGAGTCTGCTTCAAGGATGCAGCCTTGGGAGAGCAAAGTGCTGTTAAGACCATCTGGACAATATACTACTGACCCCCATTGCGAGCTCTGTGTAATATAAACTTGTAAGATTCTGGCAGGCAGTTGCAGAGATCCACTCGCCTTGCAGGGCCCAGGGCAGGCCTTGTAAGTTCCCTAGCTTATTACCCCCACCACCCGCCCATCTGGAGACATCTGCTCCCTTCTTTGGTCTCTCCTTACGCTCTGTATATGGGAGTCCAGTTTTGATTCCCCGCCCCCCCTCCAGCCCCCCAGGTAGCTCTTAAGGTTTCGAACCAACAGCTTCCGGGTCCTCTCATTTCTTTTTTCTCAAGGCTAATAGTTGCTAAGAAACCTTTTTGAAACCCTAAAAGCCACCTGATGAGGACTATTAACAATCAACGCCTTCAGGTGAGGGCCACAACACAAATAGTCTGATTTGTGGAGTTGCTTATAGAGGGACACTGGCTCCGAGTCCTGGTGAGCAGACTTCCTTTGTAACATCGCTCCTTCCCCCTTAATTGTTGGGAGTACGGTTGCAGGCTCCTTGCAAATGGTGCTGCAGACTGACATAATTAAGCCTAGAGCAAACGAGATTCTTCTTTAGGTATTAAAAGTGCCTGTCTTGTAAATAATGTCATCATCTCTTTCATAGAAAGCACTTTCATTAAGAGCTGCGTTTTAATTTCAACACATTTGCATGAATTCATTTGGGTAGTGGTGGGGGGTGGTCTTTGATGATGATTTTTCATCTTCCATGAACTTGACAGGTGTTTCAGTTAGGAAGTTAATAACCATCCCCCCCCCCCACCGCACCCCTCCCCGTGAGGAACCCTGAAAGAAATGTTTTCTCAACCATGTGTTCTAAATGGGGACATGTTCTCAATAATCACACACCTATTAGGCGACAGTGACTCTATTTACTGAGTTGACATACCCAGAGGAAAGTGGCTTTCTTCCTTTAAAGAGTAAAATGAGCCTGATTCCCCCCTTCTTGTACATATTTTTCAAAGGCTTGGGAAACAGGTGTGGGCGATATTCCAGAGGGGCAGGCGGGAACAGCAAGGGAATTCACTTTGGGTGAAGCTCACGGGGGGAGCAGGTTTAGAGTTTGGGATCTGGCAAATAAGCCGCGAAGGTCGGTCTATTAGGTCGGCTTCTTTCTGAAGCAGGCTCCCTGCACTCTCCTTGTGACAAACAGGGGGCAGTCTCTGTTAATTAAAGCCGGGAACAGCAGCCAGAGTGAGTCTCCTCTGAGAACCGGACTCAAATGTTCTGGTGACAGGCAATATTTTACAGAGATTGGAGACATTCTAAAATGGACTTTGCTGTCTAGATTTTGTCTCTTTTGGCGAAGGTGGTTTTTTTTTTTCCTCCCTCTTTCTTAAAATCAAATTTAGAAGTATCTGAACACCCCCAACTCTTGTGGGAAGGTGTCTGTGACCTATTCTTCTACCAGGCCACTGACCTAGGCTCCCAGCCCTATGCTTGCTGGGAGGTGCATTGGTGGGGTGCGGTGGGGGTGGGCAAGCAGGAAAGCAGAGGTTAGGAGTCTGGCATTCTGCACCCAGCCCCGGCTTTCCCATTTGCTGACCATGTGACCTTGGGACAAAGCCCTTAACCTCTTTGAGCCTCAGCTTCCTGGACCTCGGCAGGCCTGCTGGAACAGTCCTTTCCTATTCTGATTTAGTGCCTAGAAATATCCCAATCCCTCTGTGTGGTCCTGACAGCAGAAACTCCATTGTCTGTTCCTGTCGTACGGGTTCCTTTCCTCCCTTGGTTTAACACCAACGGTCTTGCGTAAGAGAGCTTAGTAAGTTAATCAAAACAGCCTCTAAGTATTTTTTGAGTGTTCGTCATGCTTCTCGCTGCTGTAGGTGCTGGGAGATGCTGCAGGAATCAAGGCCCCTTTCTGTCCTGGAGTTTACCAATCGACGTGCGGAGACAGGAGACAGGCAAAAACCAAATATATAACGTAATGTCAGATGGACAGGGAGTCTGGAGGCCTATTTTAGGAAGGCACTACCTGGAATGGTTAGAACACAGACCCAGGAGTCACATTTGTTGGGTCAAATGCCAACTGGGTAGCGTCCCTTGCTGCACTACTGTGGGCAATTGGTTTAATTGCTTTGGGCCTCAGTCTCTCCCTCTGTTGTGTGGGCCCGGTAATATTACCTAGAGATAGAGTTAAATAAGATCAGTCACTCAAGTGGTTTAGCAACTATTCCCAGATTGTCTGCGAGATGCCAGGCACTGCTTTGAGCATCTGTGAGGAGGTGATTTTAGAAAAGACAAGCTTAGTGGGTATGTTGTAAGCATCGAATAAATGTCAGCTATCATTAGCTCTCACACACCAATGCTTGTGTTTGTAGAGGCTCACACAGTGGTGGTGGGTGTGGGTCGACAGACATGTCACACTACCCTATTTCGGGAAGCTCATTCCGATGGCTCTGATGCATTTAGACTGAACAATCTCACACCTTGTCCAGGTGGGTTTGGGACAAAATACAGCCCATAATTCAGTGAGTCTCCGAGGGCTGGCATGCTTCCTGGATATGCTGGGTCAGGGTCGGCCTGGTTCGTTTTTTCCTGGAATAGGGTCATTCTATGCTAGTCTTTCGGAAGACAGTAGGTGACATTCTTCGAAGAGAAACCACAATTAGCTTAGCTCCCTGTCATTCTGAGAAAACTTGCAAGAGAGGCCAGTAACCACCTCTCTAGCATGCTTTTTCAGTTAAAGAGAACCCACTATGTCATTTTATATGTGGTCCAACTTTTTGGTGCTTTGAAAATGCCTGGAGAAGCCCCTGACTGAAGCCCAGGGCAGGGGGTGGGGAGGTTGGAGGCATCATTTCCCTGCAGATCGCCCAGCCGACTGCAAAGTGTATACTTAGTTAATGCAATTAAAAAAACAAAAACGCAGGGGCGTGTGGAGATCTAAATTCGGTGTCGCAGCTTTGGTGCAAATGCTGTTTGGGGGGCTATTGGAGTCAAATTCAAGCAGAGGACAGAAGTGGGAGAAATGAGACAGGGCCGACGGGTGGCTGGAATCTGCTGAGTGGAGAGGGCAGATTTGGAAATGCTGACGGGCGACGACCGGAGGCTGGAAGCCGAGGAAGCAAGGCCGGACTGCGCCACATCGGGTGAGGATGTCTGGGGGGCTCCGTGAGCACAGGCGCCAGCCGTCTCCGGAGACCCACGCGCGAACTCCAGGCGCGGGAGGGTGGCTGAGGCTAGGTGTCCAGGCCTTGCGTTGCACCGGATCTGGGCGCGCAGAGGAGGCGCGGCGGTGTGCCCTCCTGTGGAACGCAGGGAACGCCGCGAGGTCATAGAGGGACAGAAGTGGCAGGTCCTGGGGCCTAGGAGAGTCCCAGGAAAGACCTTCCAGGACGTGGGACGTGCTCCTGCCTGGTCTGCTCTCTCCCTACCCCCTGCGCTTCTTCGACTTCACTTCATCTCACGGCCTTCTCCCGGGGTTGCTGACCTCGGGGCCAGTGGCTTGCCACCCCGCCTTCCCAGCTGAGCCTTGGTCCTCGGCAAGTCCCAGGGAGTAGAACCATCCCGGATGCGCGCCTGGCTGGAGGGCGCATTCGGGGGAAAGGAAGGGCGAGGCGGCCCCGTGCACAAGGAGGGGCGATCCTGATCAGTCTGTACCCCAGTCCGCCTTGGAGTGGAAGCCACTTAGTCTGTCCCTAACCCCTCCGAGTCCCCTCTTCCCTGGAGGGCAGATTGGAGCCGCAGCTCCTCCGCACGCACGCCTGAAAAAGCCACGGGCGGAGCCGCCTCTTCGCCCGGAACAGGTCTGAGCCGTGCCTCCCTCCCCGAGAGGGCGCGGGAGGTCCCGCAGCCATCCTCCACCTGCCGGGAAACCCGAGCGGTGCCTTCAGCCGGTGCCGAAGCTCCCTCCTCCCCGCCCGCCAGCCTAGCTCAGCTCCGCACGCCCCCCAACTCGCTCCCGCCCCCCCGCCCGCCCGAGTCACCTCTTCCGCGCCCCCGCCCCTCTCGAGCTCGCGCCCGTTCCACCCCCCCTTCCCTCCTCTGCCCGCCCTCCTTCCCCTCCCCCTCCCCCTTTCCTCCTGCCCTCCCTTCATTCCACAAGTGTTGCTTCGCTCTCTCCAGCGCACTTGGCGAGCTGGAGAGGTGAGAGGGATCCTGCGAGCCGGCGCAGGGCGGCGAGTCCGGAGCCGCCGGCCAAGGCGAAGCGCGGACAGACCGACGCTCCCCTGCTCTCCGGCCCCCGCCTCTCCCCGTAGCCGGCCGGACCTGCACCCCGCGCTTGCCCCCGCTCATCCTCCCCCCGCCCGGTCAGGCGCGCTCCTCCCCGGCCGGCCCCTCGGCGCGCGGCGCGCTGGAGGCGAACGCGGGCTGAGCCGAGCGCAGTGGCCGCCGACCACCGAGCGCCCCGCGCCGCTCCCTGCATGTGCGGCCCGCGGCGGCTCGCAGCCCCCGGCAGCAGCCTCGGCAGCTTCGGCCGCGCCTCGAGAGGCGGCTGCAGCGGCTCCAGCGGCGGCCGAGCGGCCGAGCCCGGGCTGGGAGACACGATGCGCCGCGTCCTCCGGCTGCTCCTCGGCTGCTTCCTCACCGAGCTGTGCGCCCGCGTGTGCCGGGCGCAGGAGCGAGCGGGGCACGGGCAGCTGGCGCAGCTGGGCGGCGTGGTAGTGCTGGCGGGGGGCAACCGGTCCGGGGCCGCCTCGGGAGAGGCCGGCGAGGGCGCGGGGGCCTCGGACGCGCCCCCGACCCGGGCGCCCACGCCGGACTTCTGCCGGGGCTACTTCGATGTCATGGGCCAGTGGGACCCGCCGTTCAACTGCAGCTCGGGCGACTTCATCTTCTGCTGCGGGACTTGTGGCTTCCGGTTCTGCTGCACATTTAAGAAGCGGCGACTGAACCAGAGCACCTGCACCAACTACGACACTCCGCTGTGGCTCAACACCGGCAAGCCCCCCGCACGCAAGGACGACCCCCTGCACGACCCCACGAAGGACAAGACCAACCTGATCGTTTACATCATCTGCGGGGTGGTGGCCGTCATGGTGCTTGTAGGCATCTTCACCAAGCTGGGGCTGGAGAAAGCGCACCGGCCGCAAAGGGAGCACATGTCCAGGTGGGCTGCCTCCCCTCCCCCCGCCGCCTCCCCTCCAGGCGCCGCTCTCCCTCGTCTTCCCTCTCCACCTTTCCCTGGGCAATGGCGCTTTCCCCCCCCCCCCGCCCCCCCGCGTCTCCGCTGGGGGAGGTCGCCCGGGAAGCCAACTTCGGCTCCCGGCGCGGAGAGGGGGCGCTGGGCTCCGCACAGGTGTGGACTGGAGCGCGTGTGTGTATGGGGGGGGGGTCTCTGCACCCATCACCCTCCCGCCGCCCCCTCCCGCCTAGGATTGAAGCGGGTCTGAGACACACACAGCCCGGGAGCCCGCTGCCCCGGAGTCTTGGGTTTTGGGGAGGGGTCTACCCCTCGGATTCCAGACGCTAGCTTCTAGGTAAACAGGGCAGGCGGGCCCGAAAGGGAAGGGGGGCGTGTGTGAGCCCGCGCGCGCGCGTGTGTGTGAGGGAGGGAAGGAGTGTGTGCCGCCTGCAACTCGTAAGGCTCGCGAAAAAGAGGCGAGGGAGGTGGAGAGAGAGAGAGAGAGGGGAGGGAGGGCGAGAACAAAAGCCTTGCCTGGAGCGGCCGCCTCTCTCTCTCTCTCTCTGAGCTGCCAGGTCCCCGGAATCGGGACCTCGGTTGCCTCCCGGCCACCTGCACCCCTCGCCCTTTTCCGCCGTCGCCACCTCTCCTTGCTGGGGGCCGGGGCCTTCGCCGCGCGCTGCGCCCCTTGCAGGGGGTTGGCGCGGACTCCAAGGGCGGGAGCCCCCCTCCCGCCCCCCTGATTCGTCAACTTTCCTGGTTGCCTTATTCATTATGCAAGTCCCAGCGCCAGCAAGTCGCAGCAGATGGGAGAAGGCATTTGGGGATTAATGGAGCTATTTGCCTTTTGCTTTTTTTAAAAGTGTCTAAATTGATTCGCACAACCCAGTAACTTTGGAGGCCGAGAACGCAACCCCCAGGACTCAGCCCCCAGACCCGACGGAGGCCAGGGTTGGCGTGAGGTCTGGGCAGGCGGGGTTGGAGAGCGACTGGCGGTCTTGGAACGGCTGGATGGCTGGGCGCTAGCTAGCTCGATCTTCTTGCCGAGTTTAGGCAACGGGGGTCGCCATGGGCCCCCCCCCCCCCAGACACACACCCTCCCCACACCTCCGGCGGGGGCCCATGTGTGCTCGTGTGGATGCACGAGCTCCGTACGCCTGCCTAAAAAATCTGAACAAAGAGACCCACCAAAAATAGGCGAAGGAACATTACCACCTCACTAGTAATTATTTTCTATTTATACGCAGAGTATCCGATCATTCTTTCTTTTTTTTTCCCCAGAGGGGAGGGATTTGGGGCAAGAGGTGAGGAAGTTCCTCTTGGTTTGGGTCAGCAGGGAGGGGTGGGTGGATGTTGGGGTCTTGAAGCACAAAAGTAAGCTTCCAGGGGATTCAGGAAACCCTGACCCACTGAGCGAGTAACACGCTGGCCCCGCCCACCTCCTGCACCCCCAAGAAGCCCTGTCGCCAGCCCCACAGGCCGGAGTTTCACTTCCCCGCAGTCCCCACCAGTCCCTGTAGCTTCCCGGGGTCTGTGTTGAGGTGAAGGAAGAGTACCGAGGCAGGACTGCGGCAGGCGGCGGGTGTCGCCTTGGTAGGGAGAGAGTCCCCCAGGGATAGGTAGACTGCCTTGCAGATTCGGGTTAATTCCTCTGCTGAAGTATCCACTGAGCCTTTCCCTTGCAAACCAGCGCTTACAGAAGCCCTCCTGGGTGTTTGGGTGGGGGGTGGAGGAGGGGAGGAAAGGCGGGAGAAGGGGAGGTGGGAAGGTGCCAGCGGAGCTAAGGGTGGGCGGCTCCCTTTGGCCTGCGGCGGGAGAAGGTGATGTGTGATCTTCAGGCTCCGCGTGATCTGGGTATTCCTGTCGAGAGCGCTCCACCGCCGACCTGAGGGCCCAGGAGCGACTCCCATTCCTGTCCTGCCACCTTGCAGCTCTTGTCTGGAGAAAAAGAGTCCCCCCCCCCCCCCCCCCAGCTTGGTCAGTTGTGGCCACTTCTGCAGGGACCACTAAAGGGCTGCTTGGGGGTGGCATCGCGGGGCACCCAGTCCTCTGATAACAGAGCCTGGCCACAGGACTCTCCGGGTACAGTTTGGAAATTCCAGAATGCGGTAGAAGTACATTCTCTTGAAGAGAAAGGATAGTTGATTTTTATTGGCAGTTTCCACCCTGTGGTTTTCAACCCCAGCTGCTGTTTAGGACCACCTGGAGTGCTTTAAAAAAAAAAAAAAATCCTGTTGCTAGGGGCCCCGCCCTCGACAATTTCCATCAGAATCTCTAGGGTTGCTGAGTCTGTGTACTTTTGTAAAGCTCTCTAGGTTTTCCAGTGTGTGGACAGTTACCATTACGGAAAATGAAGGAACATTTGCCAAGCACCGTACTAGGGGTGTGTGTGTGTGTGTGTGTGTGTGTGTGTGTGTGTGTGTGCGCGCGCGCGCGCGCGCGCACGCGCACGTGCATGTGTGTGTAAACACGCCTTTAGTGTGCACGGCTGCCCTAGGAGACAAGTGCTGTCAATTCCCACTGATGAGAAAATCACGGTTCAGGTTGGATGGCTTCTCCAAGGTCACACAGTTATAAAACTGCAGTCCCCAGGCCCCTGATTTCAAGGTGTTTTCAGTGCCAGTGAGCATTGGATGGGGGTGGGGGTGGGGGCTTCCTAAAATGCACATTCTTGTGTTCTGTCTGGAAAGGTTCTGGGTCAGTAAAGGTCTGGGATGAGCCCCAGAAATCCGCATGTAACAGTCTCCCTGAATGGCTCTTCAAAAGTGGCCTTGACGTTCTTGAGGAAGACTGTTCTTGAGTTTGGGACTATTTTTTACATTCTTGGGAATGGATGAATTAATCCAAGCCCACTCCCTTATTTGCATTTGGTTGTGTGTTTTCTGCACGCATTTCTGCTTTGTGTATTTGTGGTGCTGGGGGCTGCCCCAAGGACCGTCCAAATGCATGTTGCACTGTGTGTGTGCAGTTGTTCATTTCAAGTCCCAGCCACAGCCATGAGCTCATTGGGTTTTGCTTGTGGGGGCCAGGGGGTACCTGGGTGGGGTGCACCCAGCCACCTGAGAGCTTCTGGGTGAAATTAACGTCTCAGCCACAGCCTCTTAATTTATTTTGTCTTGGGCTGTGCGGGTCACTGAGATGAGGGGTTCATTCTCATTTCATTGGAAAGCACCCCTAGGTCACCAATTGCTCCTGGTGGTATCCTGGAAGAGGCCTCCGTGATGTCGGTTTTCAGACCCAGAGTCCTGGGCATGTTGGCTGCTCCCTTCTGGGCCGACTGGGACCTGAAAACAGGAGAAAGTCGCTAATTCCAGGAGCTGCGGGGGTCTCACCCACGATATCAGAAGAGCTTCAGAGACCCTCATTCACCAGCCAGAGCAGCATTACATCCAGCCACTATGGATCGGAACAAGTGACTGCAAACAGTGGCCGGCTGTGGTTACCCAACCATGCAGGCATGTTTTGTTTGGTCTGCAAGGTGTGGCTATTTATGTATTCTTACTTATATTTTAAAGTTTCTCTCTCTCTCTCTCTCTCTCTCTTTTTTTTTTTTTTTCGGTGAAACATTTTGCACATACAAAAGAAAAAACTTGAAACATAAAAATGTCTTTAGGGTTTGTCACTCCCGGTACGACTGCCATTTGGAGCCGGCTCATTCTCGGTAGTGGGGGGGGGGCTGTTCTGTGCATCGTAGGGGGTCTGGCAGCACGCTTTGACTCCACCCAGTATGCCAATAGCACCCCCCTTACAACCCAGCTGTGACAGTTAAAAAAAAAAATGTCCTCAGTCATAGCCACATGTCATCCGGGGGTAGAATCACCCCCAGTTGAGAGTTACTAATCCAGGCCACACAATTATTAGTATTTTGTCATGTTTGCTTTAGTACACACTCTGTATTTTCTTTTCCTCTGTCCCTTTCTCCCTCCCTTTCCTTTTCCTGTGTTTCTTGGCTGAAACATTTGAAAACGAATTGCAGACATGGCACTGCATCCCTAGATACTTCAGCGTGGATTGCCTAAGAACAAGGACATTCTCCCCCACGACACGATCCTAGGATCACCCTCGACAAGAAGGGCAGAAAGTCTGTCATACCATCAAGTAGCCAATCAGGGTAACATTTTCCTGGTCGTACCAAAGATGTCCTCTGGAGCTTGAGCTCCCAAACTCAGATCCGGTCAAGGCTCACTGCATCTGGCTGTAAAATTTCTTCAGTCTCTGTCATACATTGTGTTTTAAAACCAACTTAGAACTAAGGAGATTTCACATAGAAATCCCGATTCCTGACTTCTCTTGAGAAACTGGTAGTTTGGACAACACTGACGTGCATTTTCCCAGGGAAGCTGTTGGTTGCCACCCAGTGGTGATTTCCCTCTTTAGGAAGCTCTCAGGTCGGCCTCGGTCTCCACCCCCACTCTGGAGTCCCTGGAGACTCAGTGGAGCCTACCTCAAGTCAGATGTCTGGAGATTCCATCCAGCCTGGCCGCTTAGGAGCTGTGTGACCTTGGGAATGTGACTTCACCTCTCTGAGTTTTAGATTCTTGTCTGTAGAATGAGACCCTGGTGATCCCTATGTCCCAGGCTTGTGTGAGGTTTCACTGAGACTGGACTTGGGAGGCCCTTAGCACAGGACCTCGTTATGGTCACTGCTCAGCAAGTTTTACCCCTTTGCCATCACCCTTATTACTGGAATTTTCTACCTCTTACCTGCCAAAGGGGTAAATGTTGTAGTCTGAAACTCAGTACCTAGTCCTTGCCCTGTTCCATCTTTTAAGCTGTGTGGCATTGGTCCAGTCTCCTAACTCCTTCACAGTTAAGCAGCAGAGGGGGACAGGTTCAGAATAGGAGAGAAGACCCGGGAATGGCCTCATTAAATGCCTTGCAAAGTGTTGGCCTGGGTGATATGAAAGAACCCTTGTCCAGCCTGCTATTTCACCACGAGCTTATGTATAAGTGCTCATTTAATTCCAGGCCCTGCCCCAGTGAGGCAGGCCTTAGGACAGTGTGCCTCTGAAGAGGCACAGATTGCTTTCCGTGAGGATGAACGAGGCCCTGGGGAGTGGAGGAGTCAGACTTCCAACCCGGACAGTCTGAGGCCAGGGCACAGGTCCCTGACCACTAGGCTGCATGGCCTTTGAGTGGACACGTGCTGGACTAACGTGCTCTCAGATCACAAAGAAGTGCTTGCTGTTCTGCAAATGGCGACACGTGCAGGGGGGCCAGTTCAAGGAGCCCCTGTAAGATCAAGACCAGGAGTGTTTCCTGCATCCGCCCCTGGCAGGGCCAGCGCCCTTGGAAGGAGCAGTTGATGAGAAGCGACCTTGGGGGCAGGAATGTGTGTTTGAAGCTCCATACGCTTGAGGCCAGTAGGGAACACATGTCATTATTTTGCCCACCTTCAAACAGAATCAGAAATCCAACTGGCACATTGCACAGCACAGTGTCCCGGGTGCTTTTCAAACACGCTTCAGAAGAGCTGGAGTCCCTTTTAAAGAAGCAGCATCAACCGATAAACGTCTCGCCTCCTTTTGCCTTTTCTCTCTTCCCGCTGCCCCTTTTTCCTGCATGTCTGTGGTTACCCTCTGGCTTTGACCAGCTCCCCAGCTTGGAGAAACCCTTGCAGGCAAATCTTTTTGCCCATGGAGAAGTCTCTATAAAGTCTCGCTCGTGGCAGGTTACTTTACTTCTCTTTGGGCGATGGAGTCCTTGCGTTTTAGCAGTCACCTTCAGTGGGGTATATACTTTACACAGTAAAAGGCACACGTTTTAAGTTTAAGTGTGGTTTCAGGAGCTTTGCCTCTACCTGTGTAACCACCACTCCAGAAAGTTACCTCATGCCCACGGCCCTTGCGTTCTTGAAAAAGTAAAAGATGCTTCAGAGGAAATGTTGTGGAATCCTATTCAGGTGTTTAAATGTCAGAACATAGTTTAGACCTCGGGATTCCTGGGAGCTTTGAAGCCAGATGAGGAGGTTCTGAGCTCTGTTTGGGAATGTTGGGGTCTTTTATTTGCTCGCTGTGATTGGAAAGTGAAGGAACACCGTATTCTCTTTTTGTTCCTCAAATATGCCAAGCTCATTGCTACCTTGGAACTGTCGCGTTGGCTTGGCTCGAATCCTCTGTCAGACCTCATGCGCTGGCTCCCTCGCCATGGAGGTCTCCGCTCTGGTGTCGCCTTCTCTGAGAAGCTGTCCCTGACGACCCTGACGACTCAGTTACCATTGCCCGCCCCCCTCTGGCTCATCGCCTGGTGTTTCTTGCTTCATTTCAGATTACAGCCTAAAATTAACTTATTAATTTCCTGGTTTGCTACTTGATTATCTGTATCTTTGCTTTACTGTCCAAAGTAAGGAGTGTGGGGACACCACATCTCTTCTGTTGTATCCTCAGTGTCTAGAACAGTATCTGGCATGGACAAAACCAGTATCTGGTTTCTGACATCATAATTTACAAAAGAAAGTATCTTGTCTTTTGTTCATTCATTCATTCATTCACCCATTCATGTATTCATTTCATAGGTATTTATTGAGCACCTATGGCATACCTAGTACTGTTTTGAGAGCTATAAGAGAATAGTGACAATACAGACGCAATCCCTGCACTCAAAAGAGCTAACAGTCAAATGGCACGAGACAAATAACACACGAGTACATCTAGAAAGAAATTGACGCTAAATTGAAACTTAGGAAATTGCCAATATTCAATCATCTATGACCACAAAAATGGCAATGTTTCAAGGTAATTGTTCTGAGCTGGGACAAGAGATATCAAAGAAAAGTGTAGTTTCTTTAGTAAGGTTCCTGTATTAGTTATGGTTCTCCAGAGAAACAAAACCTGTAGGAGATATATATAGAGAGAGAGAGCAAGAGTGAGATACATGATGTGGACTTGCCATTAGGAAGTCTGAAATCTGCAGAGCTGACATCCCAGTTTGAAGGCTGTCAGGCAGGAAAATTCCCTTTTACTCAAGAGAGGGTGGGACTTTTGTCTCTGCATGCCTTCAACTGATTAGATGAGGCCCACCTGAATGCTAGAGGGCAATGTACTCAGTCTGTTGAATGTCAGTGTTCATCTCATCCAAACGCACATTCTTAGATGCATCCATGATGACATTTCACCAAATATTTGGGCACCCTGTGCCATAGTCAAGTGGACACTTAAAAGCTACCATTATAGTTCTTTTAGGGACTTAGTACTCAGAGTATGTCCTGTGGAGCCGCCTCATTTTTGTGACCTGGGAGCTTGAGTGGAAGAATCTCATGCCCTGCCTCAGACTTACTGAAATAGAATCTACATTTTTAACAAGACCCCGAGGTAGCACGAATGCACATGGTTTGAGAAGCACCCAAACTATGTGCCGCAAATAGATGGCAAATCCTTGGGAATTTGGTTTATAGCACATAGTTGGTGATGTCCATTGTCTTATTTATGAAGCTTTTTGGACACGTATTTTAACATGTTTTTTGGTCTGTACCCTAATCCATACACATTTATTGTACTAATAAGTATGTGCATGGACCAGTGAACAGTTGTTAGGTACATTATAAAGCACACATAAAAACAAATTTTAAGCTGAGCTGAAGGTGCAGTAAATATTAAAGTCTGTTGGTAAGCATGATGACGTCATGCAATCATTAGCTGATGTCAAATCATGATGTTTGTTGAGGATGAAACTTATCATTAATAAACAGTCCACATTTTGAATATTTTTCATGAGAATTTTGACTATTTTTGGCTGACTTGGCTTTGATCTGAATAGAACATTGTTGTTTTTAACCTTGTAACAAGCTAGCTGTTGAAGAAAAGTGGAGAGGCAACGGAATTGTTTTCTTTTTATGGGTATATATAAAATTTACTGGTTTCCATACAATACCCAGTGCTCATCCCAACAGGTGTCCTCCTCAATGCCTAGCACCCACAACGTGATTGTTTTCTTGTGCTTCCTCTATCAGAATTTTCTTCAGCCTGTGGTTTTGTTACGGTTGGGGGGGCGGTGGTGGTGGTTAAGCCATGTGCCTGCTCAGTGATGGTTAGCCTTGCTAAACCTAGATAATGTATCTGCCTATCCCCTTTAGGGGGGCACATAGCTGTAATATGGGCAATGTACCCCAGTCACCGTTCTTGGTCTGAGCTTCCTGATTCTCGCTGGCTGACGTGGGCATCTCAAGTGAGGGTGCCAGCATCCATACCCATATTGCATTGATTCCTCACTTGAATGACTAAAGACCGTACACAGGAGTTCTTGGATTTCCTGTCCTTATGCTGAATCATTTTTTTGTGGTGTGTAGAGTGAGTGGACTCTACTTTGAAGACTGCTTTTCCAGGATATGGAGGCCTCTTAAGAACTCTCCTCTCCATTGCATGCCCTGGGAAGGGCTGCCTTGGGGAAAAGCATCCTTGGCTTTTGGGCTGGGTTTTCAGGAACTTCAGCACACCGGAGAGGCCCAGGGAATGTGCAGATAGCCACGCTGACCGAGTTCGTGGTAGCTGTCCTGATAACTTACTTTACTAACCTCTTGAAAGCCTGAATAACATGGAATTCCGGGGGGGGGACTCCTTAGAGGAACTGGTGAAAGCTATGGCTCCTTGCTTGAGAAAAATACACAAACAAAATTTCCATTCAATGCCCGAGGGGTCCAGGGACGCCCTGAAGTTCATGATGAAGATCCTGTTTAGAAGTGAAAAAGGCATATCAGGTTTGGAGCGCCTGCTTTACCTCAAACCTTCCGTTTCCTGCAGCCTCCTTGAGTTTCAGACTCTGCTTACAGCACAGAGTAAGGAAGGAGGCTGAACTCTAATTTCAGAGACACTCGGGTTTGTATCTCAATCCCTGCAGTGATGCGCCGGGTGAACTTGAACAGTTTTTTTTTTTTGCTCCATAAAATGGGTAGGATAATCCTCACCTTGAAAGGTCCCTTCCTTATTGCCTATCCTCCAGCTTCATTGGACTTTTGGCTTGTACTTCAAGTATATGAACTCTTTACTGCCCCAGGGCCTTTGTATTTGCTGCTCCAGCTGCCAGGAAGTTTCTTTCCATCACCTTTACGCGACCAACTCCTTCTTACAGTTCAGGGCTCACCTCAAATGTCAACTCCTCAGGAAAGCTTTTCCTGGTCACCTTATCTCTCTCTCTCTCTCTCTCTCTCTCTCTCTCTGTTTATGTAGAATTTTAGAAAAGTGTACAATTCAGTGGTTTTTGACATATTCATAAATTGAAGCAACTATCACTCCTGTCTGATCCCAGAACATTTTCATGGTTGAAAGTCCGTATACATTCCAGAGCCACTCCCCAGTCCTCCCTATCTCCAGCCCCTGGCCACCCCTGGTCTCCTTTTTATCTCTATGGATTAACCCCTTCTGAACACTTAATGGAAATAGAATCACGTACCCCGTGGCTTTTTGGGTCCTTTGCAAGGAGCTTTAAGTTTCCAGGTTCCATCCATGTTGTAGCAGGTGTCGATGTTTCCTTCCTTTTTGTGGCTGAATCATACTCCACTGCATATAACACATTCTGCGTGTCCATTCATCAGCTGATTTGGGTTGTTTCCACTTTGGGGCTGTTGCGAATAAGGCTGCCATGTGTCGGTGTCGCTTGATCGTGTTATACTTTTTATTTATTTTTTTTTAATTTTTTATTTATTTTTAATGTTTATTTATTTTTGAGACAGAGAGAGACAGAGCATGAACGGGGGAGGGGCAGGGAGAGAGGGAGACACAGAATCTGAAGGAGGCTCCAGGCTCTGAGCTGTCAGCACAGAGCCCGATGCGGGGCTCAAACCCATGGACCGCGAGATCATGACCTGAGCCGAAGTCAGACGCCTAACCGACTGAGCCACCCAGGCGCCCCACGTGTTATACTTTTTAAAAATGTATTTAACACGCATATATTTTTTTATCCTGTCCCCTAGAATACAAGCTTTGGTAAGACAGTGATCTTGTGCATCTTGCACACTGGCTGTGTTCCCAGAGCTTTGACTAGTGCCTGGCACATAGTAGGCAATGGATATTTGTTGAGTGAATGAGTGAATGATTGGGAGCTGTCGTTATTGTCTTGCGTCTTGGCACGCTCAGTCTTTTCCTCTAATGCGCGAGGGACTCTTGCTGTGTCCCCTGTAGTTCACATCTGACACTTCTCACCCGCTGTGGTTTTTGGGCCATTGTCTCCTTGCCCCCTGAGCAACCACTCAGTCCCCAAGCTTGGGGCCTCCGTGAGCCTAACACAGGCTCAGACTTGGATGTGCATCTGAAAACACGGGTGGCTGCCCCTGGAGTTTCTGAGTCAGTAGGTCTGGGTGGACCCGAAAATTTGCCTTTTAACATGCTCCCAGGTGATGCTGGTGCCGCTCGTTGGCAGACATTGTTTGAGAATCGATGCTATGCGGGGTGGTGGGGGGGCTAAATTTCAGCCGGCAGGCTGACCTCTCTCAAACAGCTCTCCTTCTGTCTCTGTCTCCCTCGATGTGGACTCAGAGGATTCTGGTTGGTTAGGAGCATCTGGATGTATCCTAAACCATGGCAGTATGACTTGTGGGTGTGTACCCTGAGAAGCTCTCCCTGGTCCAAGAGGAGGCATGAATGAGGGTGCCTTTGGCTGTGTTGTGTTCAGAGGCAGGGAGGTGCTGAGCGTCTCGGTGCCCATACTTAGGGAAATATTGGGGAAATGGCTAAGCAGGGCTGATACTCGTCTGCTTCTCCATGAAACCACTGGGGAAAGGAGATTCACACTTAGCATCTTGGCTAGCTCTCCTGTCGCGCCAAGAGGAAGAAGCAGAATGAGGTTGGTGGTCAAAACACGGCTCGTGTCAGAGATGCACACCTGTGCAGTTATACCCACAGTAGTACGTATTGTTCAAGGATAATCCTGTCTCAGGAATGACCTGGTGGAGCGTAGGCCAAGAGGCAGATGTGGGGTGGTGAGGTCTGACCTTAGATGTGATATCCGCTTGGGACTTACCTCTGTTCTGCTCTCTGTGCAAATGCTGAGAGGCTTTACTAAGGTTACATCTAACTGTGAAGGTCACTGTTCTGGGGGAACGGCGTACCCCCGCCCCATAACAAAAGCTTTTTTAAAGTCCTGGTCTTGTGGTCCTCAGAATGTGACGTTATTGAGGAATGGGATTTTGCACATGTAATGACTTGAGATGAGCTTATCCTGGAGGAGGGTGCGCCCCAACCCAGTATGACTGGTGTCCTTAAAAGCAGGTCTTCACGGGAAGACAGAGCCTCGTGAGACACACGGGGCAAAGATGGAGGAAGAGCCTGGGGGTGAGGCAGCTGCGAGCTAGCAGATGCCAGAGATTTCCACCAGAAATCTACCGGAAGCCAAGAGGAGGCAAGGGAGGAGTCCCCTAATATCCTGATTTTGGACTTCTGGCCTCCAGAACTGTGAGACAGTACATTTGTGTGGTTTGGGGCCACTTAATGTGGGGCACTTTGTTACGGCAGCTGGGAGAAACTCACACAGTCACTTCACACCTCTCAACTAGTTTTCTTATTTGTCAAAGACAGCAGAAAGAATACTGACCCTTGGATGAGTGTCAAGGAGGCGAAACGTGATGATAAAACCCAGTTGGTGACTCAGGTTGTAAGCTTGCCCTATGTCCCAGCTACTGATTAAGAGGGGCACCCACCTTGGGGGGTATGGATAGATCGTGCCAAATCCTAACTACAGGAAACCCAATGCACTCAGCGTACAGAGCTGTGAAAATGGACTCTTGTTCAAAGACCCGTGCAACGGGCTGTGTGACTTTCAGCAGGTTAATTCACTTCTCTGAGCCTTTGTCCGCTCATCTGCAAAGAAGGAGTAATAAACCTCATAAGGTGTTTGTAAGCCCCTTAGTTAAGGCTTAACGTGATTCACACGGTGCCCCACTTGTGGTAAGCACCCTATAAATGTTATTTGTGGCTAATAGTGGACCGCTGATGTATGTGGGGTGTGGTATCAGGTGTCAGCTATGAGGGGGGCTAAGTTTATGGGGTGCAGACGCTTTCCATATATTCGTCATTCAATCCTCTCCACAGCTCTCTGCAAGGTAGGTGATATTGCTAATTACACATCTCTTGTGGGGAACGCGTGTCCTGTTTTGCATGAAGTCCTTATGTAATCTGTAATTGCAGTGATCTTTTTAACTTCCTGATGTCTTTTTCTCCCTCCCACCTCTAACGAGCATGGCAACTCCGTGGAGTAAGGGGCCTCGTCCTCCTAAGCACAGTGCTCAGAACACAACAGGTGCCAGTCATTGCGTTTGGAATGAACAGATTTCAATTCTTTCTCCTTTCAGGGCCCTTGCAGATGTCATGAGGCCACAGGGCCACTGCAACACCGACCCCATGGAGAGGGACCTCAACATTGTGGTTCATGTCCAGCATTATGAAAACATGGATACCAGAACTCCCATAAATAATCTTCGTAAGTATAGCTGTGTGGTCCGTTTCCAGCCCCACGTGGTGACCCAGGCAGTGGTCACGTGTCCAGATTGCATGGGATGTGTTTGGATTCATTAAGAGCTTTTCTGTTTGTTGCCTAGTTGCAAGTTTTCTTCCATCTCTCCGGATGAAGCTAGCTAGCTGTGTTCGGCATCATCCGATTTCACTCGGTTGGTGTTTCTGTTACAGATTGATCCATTCGGTTGGCTTCTGATGGTTGGTTCTTCCGTTAACTAATGGCCCTCTTGGTTGGTTCATCATGAGGACTTAGTTAACCAATGGGTTACTTGGTTGTTTCATTTTACGTAATCTGTTTGGCATTAACCCATTTTATTCGTTCATCTTGATCGGAAAATCGTTTAACCAGTGGTCCATTGGCTTATTTGCTTCCTGAGGTGGACCAGTTGTGACCTTTAGGCTTCATGCTGTTTTCAGTGAACGGATAGTAGTTCAGAAGAATTTGATCTCTTTTTCATAAAAAAGAGGGTTTCATAAAAATAATTGCAAACTACTCTGAGTATGTACACATGCACATACATGTGCATTTGTGTGTGTGGGGTCTTGACTGGTGGTTATGTTGCTTTGGGGTGCTTATTCCTTGCTATTATGTTTTCAAGTTACCCCCCACATGAAAGTAATGTGGAGGGCTTCGTTTAAAATAACACAAGCCAGACAGTTTAAAGGATGTATTTAGTTGTGGCTGGAGGTTCTTAAAAACACGGCACATTTTATAGTCTGGGTCGCCTTTGCTGAAGCCCCATTACAAAAGTTGCATTGGTAGCTTATTTGCTGAATCACCATTTCGGACTGTTGGCTACAAATTTTCATGCTTGATGGGTAGAGGAATAAATCTGCCGTATGTGACACAGGTGATGTAGATTCTCTGATTCTGCATTGTGATAATTTTTCATAGGCTTGGAAATGTTGCCACATAGTTATCAAGCCAACATTTACATGGTTCGGAAAAGGGCTACCAAATAGAATGTCTTAGGTTTCGCTGTATTCAATGATTTGGCATTATTTATTTATGAATCGGGTCATAGAACGGAGTGAGGAATGACCACATTTTAGAGCGAAATACATCAGCAGTTGGAAGTTTTATGACCAAACCTCACAGCCCTGAAAGATACGGTAAATTGCACCAACTCGGAAATGGCAGTTGCTGAGTTCCATTCTGTCTCTGATGGAAATGAGCACATTCCCTTTAAGGTGTCACTGGGAAAGAAGCAGAACCTAGTTGTATGTGGGTCCCAGACGTCACACGTGAGAGAATGTGGTCACGGAGTAGACAAAGGTGAAATGGTGTGGAGTCTGTGGCTCTCCAAGGGGAGTTAACAAGTTTCTCGTGTGAAGTTGTAAGTTTTGTGGTGATTTTTGAATCAACACTCAAACAGAATAACAACCTCACTGAAGTCACCCACGTTTCATCATTGCATTAGGCCAAAGGGCATGGAGCGTTAATGAACCTTGTTGAAATAAGGGACTTCTGTTAAAAGTTGTACTGGAGACAAATTACTGCTCAGAGATGGGTGTCCAGGCACTGAGGAATTCAGAAGTCTCTTGTGACAGACTAACTTGGTTTATTTATGATTCTTGCGTTTGACCTATGTCTGAGTCTCAGTAATCAGAGATATTTATACCAATTAAAAAATGTCCTGTAATGTTCTCTTGGATGGATGTACGCCAGAGCATTCCTGGTGGACTACAGAAGAGAATTTCAGGTCTACACAAACACTTACTGCATTCGTACAAGATGTTAATTTCCTATACTGCTGCTGGGATGATCCAGTCCTTATTTCCTAGAATTTTTGGGAAGGTCTGGAAAGATAAGAAGCGTATAGCTTTTCCTCCAATTTACATTAATCAGTTGAATTTTGTTTAAAATTTTGTTTAAAATGTATCTATTTTTTGGGGCGCCTGGGTGGCTCAGTCGGTTAAGCGTCCGACTTCAGCTCAGGTCACGATCTCACGGTCCGTGAGTTCGAGCCCCGCGTCAGGCTCTGGGCTGATGGCTCAGAGCCTGGAGCCTGTTTCGGATTCTGTGTCTCCCTCTCTCTCTGCCCCTCCCCCATTCATGCTCTGTCTCTCTCTGTCTCAAAAATAAATAAACGTTAAAAATTAAAAAAAAAATGTATCTATTTTTGAGAGAGAGATAGAGCGAGCATGGGAGGGGCAGAGAGAGAGTTAGAGAATCCGTAGCAGGCTCCTGACTGTCAGTACAGAGTCTGATATGGGGCTTGAACTCACAAACTGTGAGTGAGATCATGACCTGAGCCGAAACCAATAGTCAGAAGCTTAACCGATTAAGCTTAACTGATTAACCGATTAAGCCACCCAGGGGCCCCTTAATCAGTTTAATTTTCACAGTTAATTTAGTACTTGGTAGTAAAGATAGCCTTCCTTGTAGTGATTTTGTCTTTTTATTGATTCACAAGAGCTATTTACATATTGTAGACACAGGGAAAATTTACATGTTCAGAAGAGGGAATGATTTTGGAAGTTCATTGACAGGCTAGGCCTAAATGACTGATATTTATCAATTATTGGGGCTTCAAGAGGCCAGGCAGTCACCAGAGCCCATTTTGACCCATGGAGGACTAGGAAAGAAGGAATTCATTCCAACTGAGAAGTTAGACCAGCTCTTGGTGCCAGAATTAGAATGCACCTATTGAATTGAACCCTTCTCTGGACATTGTGAGCAGTGAAGATTTACCATTACCAAAAATGGAAAGAAAGGTGCATCCATTTGTGATATACCAAGAGGGGGCACATCATGCCATTGTTGCAGTATTCTTCACTAAACATGCAAGTTACCAGACTTGACTGGGAATTCTATAACCCAAACTTGAGTGTCATTTTCATCTCTATTCAGTGACCCGCTCAACATAGCTTTCAGAGAATACTCATCTCCAATCTATTTCTCTTTCCTCATTTTTTTTTTAATGTTTATGTATTTTTGAGAGAGAGACACACAGACCATGAACGGGGGAGAGGCAGAGAGAGAGGGAGACACAGAATCGAAAGCAGGCTCCAGGCTCTGAGCTGTCAGCACAGAGCCTGACATGGGACTTGAACCGACGAACCATGAGATCATGACCTGAACTGAAGTCGGACCCTTAACTGACTGAGCCACCCAGGCACCCCTCTTTCCTCATCTTGATACTAATGCTAGACCCCTTTCTGATCTTTCCATTATGCCTTGGTCAAGCTAAGAGAATCAAAAGTCTGCAGAAATCCGGATATTTAGAAGGAAGGGACTGGAGGACTAGGATAAAGGCAAATCCGGGTGGTGGGGGGGAATCTTCAATGTGGGGAAATGTTGTCAACTTCCCTTTATACATTTCCTAGGGTTGATCTTTCCTGTGATATGCAAGACTTGCTTTTTTATCTGAAGATGAATTTTTCTTCAGCTGATGCTGTTCATGTTCTTTCCAGGCATTCAGTGATATTGCCTAAAAATATTTAGTCTGATAATCAAAAGGGCCTCGACCTCTTTGATGAACAGGATGTAGATTCAGATGAGATAGTGATTTTTCGCAAACGCTCCTCGGCTTCTGTATAATTATAGTTTGCTTTTGAAGGCACATTTTGTCCTCAAGTGCTATGAACGTGCTTCTGTCTCCCCCACCCCAGCTTCCCAGCCTGCCAGGGACACTCCCCATGCTTTTCGGGAGTGCGGAGTAAATATAGGCTCCCTTGTGTCTTAAGGATGGGAGTTGTGAGGAGACACCTGGGTGGCTCAGTCGGTTAAGCCTCCTACTTCGGCTCAGGTTGTGATCTCAGGGTTTGTGAGTTCAAGCCCCACGTCAGGCTCTGTGCTGACAGCTCAGAGCCTGGAGCCTGCTTCAGATTCTGTGTCTCTGTCTCTCTCCATCTCTCCCCTGCTCATGCTCTGTCTCTACCTCTCAAAAGTAAACATTAAAAAAAAAAAAGGATGGGAGATGTGAGTGAAGGCTGTGGGTGCAAGGAGAGAGACCAGGTTAATGTTTCTCAGCTCATTTGTGTTAACAGCACAATTTCTAAAAAATATATGTAATTTTAATCTGGAAATAATTTTATGTTTACAGAGAAGTAGCAGAGATAACACCCAGAGTTCTATATATTCCTCACCCACTTCCCCCTGATGTTAACATCGTTCATTACTGTGGTACACCTGTCAAAACTAAGACATTAACATTGGTACATTATTTTTAGCTAAACCGTGGATAGTGTTTGGGTTTCAGTAGTTCCTTTTCTTAGGTCCCTTTTCTGTTCCAGGATCCACAACAGGATGCTACATTGTATTTTGTACAGTCAGGCTGATAGTAGTATTTTGGTTGTGCAGTATTGTTTAATGATGTGGTAAAGACTGAAAACGGCACTAAATAAGTCAGCGGCAATTACAAAGCCTTTATTGCCACAGTAGAAAAAGTATCTCCCAGGGTCTATAAAAGCATCCACATAAAATTATTCCCCTGGTCAGTGTGGGAATAGAACCAGTTTATGTCTTCACTGTGCTCTCACAGAGGCTCGTGGGACAGAGTACCCTCTGAGTGTTCTATGCAAACACGTCATGCCTCTTTCGAATTGGGTTGATAGTACAATATTTACTTAGAAGGTGAGATCTCACCCCAGACTGAGGGGAAATGCTGGCTTGATGTTTCTGGACACAGAATCCATCAGAAAGACCAGAAATTCCAGCCTCAGCTCCCCACTGACCACCCTCCTCCCCCCCCCCCCCCGCCCCGCCCCGACCTCCAGGACCATTTCCCAGTGGGTTTACAGGGAACCAGATGAAAAGCAGATCCATCATTTAGCTTCTGAAGATGTTGTGCAGCTCATATCTAGGGCCAAATGTGTTTCCATTCATTTCTCATATTTACCAAGACACCCAAATGTCTTATACTTGACTTTTAGAGACACTGGCAGGGATATTCCCAAATATCTTTTAAAAATCGGGGGAATTTCCTAATCGGGGCAGGTGTATAAGAGTAAAAATATATGTAAGATAGTGAAATATTAACAGTAACTTATATAGGCAGCATTCTACCCCCCACCTCCACACTGAATGTTCAGAACCTTATTAGGTTGGTACTGTTATTTCCACCATCATAAAGGTGGGGAAACTGGGGCTCAGAGAGGTTAAATGACTTATTCAAAGTTCATACAGCTACTAAATGGTAGAGCTGGGATTTAAACCGGGCCAGTGAGACCCCAAGGTCTGTGTTTCAACCACTATACTATGTCACCTCTCCTTTGGGTACAGGTGTTTGCAGAAGGGAGAAATCTTCCCCCCCTAGGAGTTGAAGTGGTTGAAGGATTTGGGAAGTGAACCCACAGATCCATTGGCCCTGTAGGAAAGAGAGCTGTTTCGAAAACACACTCCAGTGTAGGTCTTGTGATGAGTCCTTCCTTAGGAGGAACAGGAACTAACATTTATTGAGCACTTACTATGTGCCAGGCATTATGTTAAAGCTCTGGACGCATTAGCTCATTTTGTACTGAAAACAACCCGTGAACAGCCTTGCTCATTCCTGCCCCAAGATCTTTGCACTTGCTGTGCTCCCTGCCTGCAGAACCCTGCTCCTAGGCCTCTACCCTTTTACATCATACACCTAAAGCTACCTCACTGGAGAAGACTTCCTTGTCTCCCTTTGGCCCCCAAGCTCCCTACTGTTCCTCATTCCCCCATTATTTTCTTAATAACTTTCTGAAGTTGTCTTCTTCCTTATTTATGCCTCTTCCACTACCATGTAAACTGCACGAGAGCACATGCTTTGTATTGTGATAGCGACCCCCATACCATGGGAACCAGGCTGGCTGACAGAAGCAGCCCCATCCAGTTTTGTCTAGTGAATGAAAAAGTCGATGGACAGGGTATCATTATTCCTGTTTCAGTGGAACAGTGGAACAGAAGGGGGGAAATATTGCATATTACTATTAATAAATATTACTAGTATTGTTATTATTTGGTGGCTAAATACTTGGGAGTCCATTCTATCTTTGTATTTGAAAATATCCATAATAAAATTAACCATGAAAGATCTTGTCCACGGTGTCACAGTTAATAGATACAGGAACCAGGATTCGTCCCCAGGTCTGTCTGACTATATAGCCTGAACTTTGTTGGATACACATGGCATATCTTCTGGGGACTATCCAGGCTCAGGAAGGATAGGAATCAGGGCTACCTTCAGGACTTTAGTAGGTGGAGTGAGTGAAGCATTACTTTTGTCTTTAAGGCAGTTCACTGCTGTGTCTTTTAGTTCCTATTATGCAGAGAGAGAAAACGTGATTAGCTTCTGACCAGCCCTTGGCCTGGCTTCCCCTGGATCAGCTGTCTGACCCGGGTGCAGTCAGTTGAGTGGGGTAGAGAGTATTTTAGCTCCTCTCATGGCTGTGGTGGAGCTGGTTCTCCAAGAAGGCCATCCTTGAGAAGTGGGGTGGAGATAGCTGTTTTAAGCCTTGTTGGGGTGGGGCAGGGGTTGTGTTTGTTTTAGTCACCCTTTTATCTTCAGTGAAATGAACTGGTGAAATTCAACAGGTGTTTGTTGGATGAAAGAACACATGCATGGAAGAATGAATCTCTCGTCAGTGGAACCTGTTAGTAGGACCCTTGGGATTTTGAGTTTTGAGGGAACTTGGCTAATTCTGATTCTTGTGAGGCTCTCACTCTTTTCAACGAAGCCATGGCTACCAACGCTCTTGTTTCTGAAATGTGAGCATTCTTTTCCCCAATCAGGCAGACTAAGACTGTTCCATCTGAAGATCTCTGACTGTTAGGGTTTTGGCACATGGGTCAGTAAGTGATGAAGTTAATAAGAGGTAGGGGTTGGGTCTGTAGTGGATTAACACATTTGTAGGTTCTGTGCAATGACTTGAATCAATTTTGTGTGATTTTAGATCAAGAGTTCCGGTTTTCTCTTGAAGTATTCAGTGTTATGGAAGGGTCTCTCACGTGTGGTCGATGTCCACTAAACATGTCCAATATGTCTTTGAGATAGTGCAGTGAGGCAGTGGGGTATGTGGGCTTGGGAGGTAGACGTAACTGGGTATCTGCTTTGTTGCCTGTTGGTTATGTAATCTTGGGAAAATTAATTTCATTTTCTGAACCTCGGTTTCCCATTCTATAAAAGGAGCAAAATACAAGATTGTTTGGGAGGATTAAATGCATTCATTCAGATAGTGAACTTAACATAGTGGCTGGTAACCTAAATGTTGGCCGTTACTCTTACTTGTGGGACGAGGGAACCTTCGTGCTAATGTGGTCCATTAACGAGGGGGTGATGATACACACCAGCACGAATTCATCGTGCAGTTGCTATTTCAAAGTGAAAATGTTTGCCCTCCACAGTCTGCACGTGTGTGTGTGTGTGTGTGTGTGTGTGTGTGTGTGTGTTTGTTACTACTAATGTTTTTGATGCCAATGAGAACCGAAGAATCTGTCAATTTCTTCCCAAGGAAATAGTTCTGATGGAACAGCTGTCCTATTCTTAGCCATTTGTTCCTGTCTTATGTTTTTCTTCTATTCCCGTTGAAACACATGAGCTTTTGTTCTGTTAGGAATATTGGTTTTAATATTTTATTTACAGTGGCAGACCAGACCTGTAGAAATCTGTATGGTTTCAAACATGGCTTGTATTTTCACCCAGAAAATGGGATTATGCATTCATGAGGGTGTGTGTACCTGTGTGTGTGGGCAACACAGAAACGGAGCCCTTAAAAGAATAAAAAAAACAACAACACAAAAAACCCCCCAAACCCTACCACTTTCTGTAAGCCATCTCCTGGGCTGTTTTCAAAAATTGCTACTAACTCTGGCCACATGGCATTGCTTAATTAGATTTGCATTGCTTTTCCAAAGTGCTTCAAACCAGCTGTAGGACTATTTGTAAAGAAAGCCTAAGTGCCCATCACAGTGTCTGGTTAAAAGATGCCAAGCTCTGTTTCTGCCATACTAGGGGAAGGCTATTCTTGGACACAGGTATTTTTGGGAGAGTGTTTCTATTTATATATCAGGATTAAATGATGCAACATGCCTACTATGTTTTTGACACTTAGTGTGGATATAAAAGGGGTAATAAAACAGAATAATGTTTGTTGTGCACCTGTCACGTGCATGCATTTTACTTCTCACAATAACCCCATGAAATAATTGGAAAAGATCTTGCACCCACATATTATAGATGAGAAAACCGTGTCTCAGAGAGTTTAAGTAGCCTGCCCAAGGCCACAGAAATATTTGGTAAGGCATTCACATCCTATATGTGGGTTCAAATATGAACTCAACTCTTGTCTGGCTTTATACTTTGTACTCTATTCATGACTTTTCTTGGGCCTTTTCCAAGGATCTACACTGGGTGATGCTCCAAATTATGTCTCTTCTCTTTCTTCTCCTTATGTTTTGGTTTCTGCTAATAATCACTGTTTTAGACTACACTAATCTTTGAAAATGGACCAATGGAGAGAAAGTCACCATTTCTGTTTTGGAGGACTCAGATTTTAGCCAATTTGTCTGATTTCTTGTCATTAATATTTCCATCGACTCAATCGATATTTAACTGATACTTATAAAATCCTGCCAGACAATGTGCTAGGAATGGGAGGTATACAGATGAATGAGACAAAAAATTGGAACTGTCCTCTTAGAGTTTATGATATAGTGGAGTAAACAGGTAATTGCAAAGAAGCATGGTAGGCGTAAGGGCAGGATGCCGTGGGTGCAGGCAGGAGACCTCCTTGAAACACTTGGGGCCAAAGGAGAATGAAGAGATTAGCACATTTTCTTGAGAAATTGATATTTTGTTCTAAGAGAAATATGCCCTAACAACTTCCCAAGAATCATAGTGAAAGAAAGCAGAAAAATTTCATGTACTGATTTTCCTCACCTTCGATTGAGGGGAGATCTATCAGTTTTAGAATATAGGTCTTTCTTGCAGGTTTGATTAGTTTTATACAGATTGTCTAAAGGGAGAAGGGGATTTTGTTTGGTTGGGGTCACACTGCTTTTGGTAGGAAAATGAAAATGCCACACCTGACGTGGAAGGACCAAAATTTCAGGATTAGCTGTCAGGAGTTGAGTACAGATCCTTTTCAAAGTACTGTTTTCAGTTTAATCAGCTCACTGTTCTTCAAGATTAGTGTTGAATTTTTTCTTCTTTTAAAAATAACAGCCAATATAAAATTGAGCAACATAGTTTAATCCCATAATAAATATATTAAAATAACTTATAATAAGGTTTTAGGAAGCTGCATGAAAACCCCAGTAAGAATTCTCAACAAAGTTAATTACAAGTTGAAAGGGAAACCCCATCACATTATTCTGAGAATGCAGTTAATGAAACTAAGTGTAATCATAATCTGAATATTTTATTCCATGGAGACTTAAATTTATTAATTTAGGTATTAGGCCTTGAGTTGTGTGGTCACATGAAGACTGCCATGCTCAAAGCAGAGCCTGCACTGTCTTCTACTCATTTAAATTTTTTAAAATGTTTTATTTATTTTTAAGACAGAGAGAGACAGAGCATGAGTGGGGATGGGGCGCAGAGAGAGAGAGACACAGAATCTGAAGCAGGCTCCAGGCTCTGAGCTGTCAGCACAGAACCCGATGCGGGGCTCAAACTCACGAACCGTGAGATCATGACCTGAGCCAAAGTCGGACACTCAACCGACTGAGCCACCCAGGCGCCCCTCTTCTACTCATTCCAATCCAGCCCTTTGTCCCCCAAGACGGGCCCCATATTTGGAGATCTGTCCATGGTGCTGAATCACTCCCTGATGCAGTTAACGGTTCAAACCATCCAGCAAGAAAAGTTTATCTCCTAGAATGCTGGAGCTTGAGAGAACTTCAAGAATTATTCTTGCCTTTGGTTCACCACACTATTGGTTTCAAAGATGATTAAAAATTTTAAAGAAATTGGAGAACTGAGGGATCAACAGAGTATACTAACTTCCACTTTTGCCAAGAAAGGAAATTTCGTAAAAAGTAACTATAAAATACTATCACCATCATTTCATAAATGATAGGGACATTTTAACACCAAACATATAGGTAAGAAATACTTCTCAAAATAAAATACATTTCCTAAATTAAATGAAGTGTTGATTTTATGAAAAATGTGTTCCACTGTCCTTATTCTCGGTCTGTCTCTTTCTCTCTGCCTCCAATAAGCTGAGAATGAGAAAATGGATTTGGAGTTTTGAGAATAATTGATTATTCCTTAAATGGTTTGCTTTACTCAATGAGTCTTTATTGAATAAATACTGGGGCTTGGTGCTAGCGATGCAGATATTGACTGTGTGTGTGTGTGTGTGTGTGTGTGTGTGTGTGTGAGAGAGAGAGAGAGAGAGAGAGAGAGAGAGAGAGAGAGAGAATATGTAGGTATATGTGTATATATCCATATATCACTTCATAGAGATTATGCTCAGTCCATTCTTTGCATTTTACAAGTAATGAAACTGAGGACCAGGAAAATGTATGGGTTTTCTTAAAGTCACACAACAATGAAACTTATCAGATTAATATTGTCTTAAAAATATTATTGAATATTTAGGACACAATAACTGATCACAGATACATATTTACTTGGCAGTTCTCTGAAATGGACTTAAAGATGTGAATGGTAGGGATAGACTATAGCTATTGGTACAGTACTAGTTTAGTTTGATGTCTTACCTCTAATCCAAAGGAGCTCTTTGAAATATTCAGATATTCTTAACGTTTTTAACAAAATATTGACTTGTCAAAAACCCACGAGTTGGAAGTTGTCTAAGAGCAGCACGTGGTATTTGACTTCGTTTATTGAGTAGTAACAAGGAATGGAGAAAGTGCCTCATTCTTCAGTGGCATTACTTAAAAAATTTTAGAACGTGTATTCAAAGTCAAAGAAGGTCATCAGTCAAACAATTCTTTGATAATAGCCAACAAAGACATTGCACAAACATGTTTTTAAAAATTGTTCCTTGGGGCGCCTGGGTGGCTCAGTCGGTTAAGCGTCCGACTTCAGCTCAGGTCATGATCTCAGGGTCCGTGAGTTCGAGCCCCACGTCGGGCTCTGTGCTGACAGCTCAGAGCCTGGAGCCTGCTTCCGATTCTGTGTCTCCCTCTCTCTCTGACCCTCCCCCACTCACGCTCTGTCTCTCTCTGTCTCAAAAATAAATAAACATTAAAAAAATATATAAAAATAAAAATTGTTCCTTGTGAACATTTTTGTTCTCTAATCAGGTTAGAGGTGGCCAGGTTCAGATTCTGGTATGTTTCTTTAAAACATGTATTTGTTTTGTTTTTTGTTTTTGTTTTTTTACTTATGACTGTTATGTACATATATATAATTATAGAAATTTTCATATAATGTGGTACTGAAAATTCTTGCTTCTGTCCTTCATAGTTCCTTTAGAGATACAAACAGGATCTTAAGTCATATAATTACCAATTCTTTGTAAACCAAACTAATCATTTTATTTCAACATGTATGTACCATGTATGATATACATTCTTAAATTTCATCTCCTTTGTTCATTGTTTTGTCTTCTGTGCTTGTAGTAGGGTCTGCTGCATAGTATGTGCTCGATGTGTAATGCTAGATGAGTGAATGAATTTATAGAATTTTGGCACTTTATAGAAGGAAATTCAGAGATTAGTTAAGCTTGTCACCTCAGTTTAATTACAGTACTGAATAATCATCTGTAAATTTTACCTGCCTAAAATTGCCTCATTTTTGGGCAACACCAGCACCCTGACTTTTCTTTTGGGGGAACCATTTCTCATCTACATTTTGGGTGGAGCTCATTTCCTCCTATTCCATGGATGAGCTGTTGACTCAGTCATAAGCCAACAAATGTACTGTAGTCCCACAGTGTATTCTAACTTTTGGAATAATGTAATGTTGGTCATCCAACTTTGTTATTTTTCTTCAGAGTTGTTTTGAGCCCAACTGTGGGTTCAAGACTGGGCAGTTGACCCAGTAAGAACTGGGTTCACAATTTTGTTTGTGTACTGGAGAGAAAAATAACTTACTGATAGGGTTGTAATGAAGATAGGATGTACTCCTGGAGTTGATGGAAGCCATCTTGTCACTGCAAGGTGGAAAACCTTCCATGGAATAAAGCTATTGTGCAGGAAGGCAGAATGGAGAGAGTGAGTTTAGTTCTGATGATATTTGTTGAGTTCCTGGGTCCAGCCACCCCTGAAGTGAGATTTTTAGTGACCTAAGAGAATGAATTTCTTTCAAACTTAATTAGCTTGAGCTGGATTTCTGTCACTTTGAATGGAAAGAGTGCTGATTTCTGTAAGCAAAAGGTACCTTTCATAAATTAGTCACAGTTTTCAAAGCATATATCTCATTTAATTCCTACAAGAATCACCTGGGACTACAGCCTATTATCCAGGAATACCCAAATTTATGCGTAAATGTGCTAATTCTGTTGTGATTTTATCCTACTAGACTGTGAACCCTTTGAGGTCTGGGATTAGGTCCCAACATTTGGACCTGAACACACAGTAGGCAGTTAGGAAATGGTTGGTAAAGACACTATTGAAGCCCTGCCTCTTAACTCGTTGTGACTGGTCGAAGCTCAGGGTCAGAACAAGGACTCCAACCCCAGTCTCCAAACCTCAGGTCTAGCACTTTGATTGCCCACCTTGCATGTGAGCCCTGGCCGCTTTGGGGGTATAGCGACATGTGGGTCTTCACCTTCACTTCATTACATCACAAACTCCATTACCTGCTTAACACTAACCACCTGAGATTTCCATTGCTTGTTTCCATTGCCATGCAAACAAAATACCAAACTCCTCACATGCCCACAAGGTCCTACATAACCTGCCCGAGCTCTTGCCCTCTACTCTTCATCTTGCTCGACCACGGCAACTTATCTTTTCTCTTCTTCGAACATGTCAGGATTGCTGTCACTTTAGGAGCTTCACTTTGAGTCTTCCATCTGCCCGTGACACTTTTCCCCAGATCTTTGCAAGTGGAGGCTCTTTCCTGCCATTCAGGGCTTGGCTAACCTGCTATGTCTTTGAGGAAGCATTCCCTATAGAAGGTAGCTCACCCTGTATACAGAATCCTACCACCATCCCTCTCGATCAGGTCACCATTTTCTTTACTTTTGTAGTGTTTTTTTTTTTTTTTTTTTTTTTTTTTGAGAGAGAGAGAGAGAGCACGTGTGCCCTGGTGTGCAGGCGAGCAGGGGAGGCTACAGAAGAGAGATGGAGAGAGAGAATTTTGTATCCTGTAATTGGAGAAGCAGGCTCCACACTATCAGTGCAGAGCCTGACACGGAACTCGATCCCACTAACTCTGAGATCATGACCTGAGCCAAAAATCAAGAGTTGGATTCTTAACCAACTTAGACCACCCAGGCGCCCTGCCATTTTATTTTCATCATAGCTCATTACCTAAAATTATCTCGTTTACTTGTTTTCTTTGTGTCTTCCCCACCAAAGTGTGAGGTCCATGGTATCAGGGACCTTGTCTGTTTTGCTCCCCACTTGTAGTATCCCCAGTGCCTAGCATAGCGCCTGGCACATGGTAGGTGCCCTCTAAAAATTAGTCAAGTGAATGCTGTCAAAACACAAGGCTGGGCACCTTTTCAAGTACTTGCTACTATTACTACTTCTTTGTCAGTTCTTTGGGGTTTTATTTCTTGTGGACTAAATCTTCAGTGTTGTTATTGGTTTAGTTTAGCAGATGCCAACTTACATGCCAAGAGAAGTTGCATACGTTTAAAAGATCGTGGACAGATATTCCAGCATTACCTGGAGATTATGAAATGTCACCCAGAGACAACGGTATCAGAATCCAGTCTACCGACTTAATCCCGGTAGATTTTTGTCATTGGCATTTCCCGCCATTTTATTTCATTCAGCTTCTTTGGGTCATAGATGTCGTGTTTTCATCAGCCCGAAAGCAAACTAAGGAAGGAGTTGGGTGTGTTTAATAGTTATGCAATCGCTATGATGTGTTGATATGGCTAATAATAAAAAAAAGACTTTGGTGGTGCAGGGTAACCTTAATCATCTCCCGCTTAGGATCACAATATTAATTTAAATGTATTGGCAAGCAGAGTATTATATCTCCAGCAGCTATGTTCCACATTTAATTATTGTATTTAAATGGAAGTCTTAACCACCCAGAGGGAGGAGGTGGTGAGTATGGGAGGGGGGGGGATCTCAGCAGACCCACAGATTCATTTTGTATCCTGTAATTGGGCAATCATCCAATGGCAGGCCCTAAGCCCTGACTTATCCACGGTTACGATCAACTGTTTACCCACCCTTTGAGTCCTCAAATGCTCCAATATGCCACCAGATCTTATAATGCTCACCTCTGGAGCAAAATCAGGTCAAGCTAAGAAAAGTGCTTAAGAACAAAACACGCATCCTTAGGATTTTCAATCACGAACTCTCTGAGCATCTCCTGCTGCCCAGGATACTTTTTAGTAAATGTAGGGAAAGAAAATGGATAGAATGTGTTGTGTGGATAGAGGGGATGGAGGGAGGAAGTTGGATTTTTTTGTTCCCTTTTCCTGATTTTCAGTCTTTGTGTCCCATTGTGCTAGCTTCTGGAAGGTTTCTGTTTATGCCAGCCCATCTTATTAAGCCATCATTGTATGTGAAACCCTCTATGAGGCTTACTTGGGGGAAAACTAATAGCACCGGAAGATTTATTGGATACCTGCTGTGTGCCACATGTTTCAAATATATTATTTAATTCTCTTACCGAAGAGAAAGTGGGTAGGATTATCTATATCTGACAGAGTAACCAGGCACAGATTATCCTTCTGATACATGGATTCAAGCACAATGTGGTCTGACTCCAAAGCTGGGGCTCTTTCTTCCACCCAGAATAAACACCCCCTAGGGGTTCCTTTTGGGTGCTATCACTCATGACCCCTAGAGTCGGCCTGAAGTGGAGTGTTTCAAGGGTCTTCGAGGCTGTATTCAAGCCTGGTGGGCGTGAGGGGTGAGATTGAGTAGCTGCAGCTGCTGTTTGTGTGGTATTTATGTTTACCGCTATTTCTGAAACACATATGATAAAGGCACCTCAAAAGACTTATGATTTTGTAAATGAGGGAAGATAAATGTAATATAAAATGAGGGAATATGCACCAAACTGATGGGTTGGAATGGAAAGGCCTCAAGTGTGTATTGCCTAACATGTGGCATTTGAACATATGGCAGCTGATGAAGCATATCTTTGTTGAGTGAATGAATGAATGAATGAATGGATAGTTTGAGGCGTTTGATAGCTTTCTGTTCTCTTAGGTTCTCAAGCTATTTACATGCATCAAGTCATACCACCATGAAACTACGTATCAGAACTGCATTACTTTGTTTCCTATAGGCGTAGCCAATCCAGGACTGTATTCATAGTACCTCCTTGTGTTTGTTTTCCTTTTTTTAAATCATGGTTGATGTAACAAAGGGCAACGTGAAGAATGCATATGCATTCTTGCAAGTGTGCTGTTGAAAATGGGGCTTATTCTATTGTTTAATCCTTTCTACACAGAATAACTTCTGCATTACACAGATCTTTGTCTTGCATGATCTTGTTTAAAGATCGTGCTAGTGGAGCAAAAAGTAAGCCACATCTGTGACCTCTAGAGTCTACAAGTGATTGATGGAAAACTGTTCTTATATTCAATAGATAAAAGTGACAATTATTATTTGTGATATGTATAGGATGAAGCAAGGAGGGTGGTGAGATAAGGAATAACAACGGTAGCATCATGAGGAGGTGACAATTCAAGTGAGGCCTAAGGATGAACGAGAAGGAATCGTCCACATAAAGAGTGGGGGAAAGTGGTATTCTTGGCAGAAAATAAAGAATGTGCAAAAGCCTTGTGGCAGGAAAATATTTCACCATGCCTGCGGACATAAAGGAAGCCCAGTAGGGCCAGAGTCTGGTGAAGGAAGGGAAGGAGTTAGAGAAGTAAATGTGGAGAAAGGCTATTCAGAAATGAGAAGGAACCAAGTGGGATACTAAGTATAAACTGTCGCTATAGTTTTTGAGAGCCTTCTGTAACTAGGCATTGTGTCACCTGCTTTACATCTGTTATGTTGTGTCTCAATGGTTGATATGTCCTTTTTTTATGTAACAAATTTTTTTTGAAAGAGAGAGAGCGAGAGCGAGCGAGTGCGCATAAGCGGGGGAGGGGCAGAGAGAGAGAGAGGGAGACACAGAATCCGAGGCAGGTTCCAGGCTCCGAGCCATCAGCACAGAGCCTGACGCGGGGCTCGGACCCACGACCTGTAAGATCATGACCTGAGCCGAACTGACTGAGCCACCCAGGCGCCCCTGATGTCCTTCTAATAGTGCTTCCCAGTGGGTGTTTCCCTGAACACTAGTCCTCCGAGATGTTCTACAAAATGAGAGTTTCTTGGCCAAATAAATTTGGGAATACCTCCATGCTCTCCTGCCTCTTGGAGATTTTCAGAAACATAGTAACACGTTGAAGACAGGGAGAATACACACAATGAAGCCATTTTCGATGGCATTCAGGTCAATGCTTTTCAAACCGTTAGATCTAGGAGAAACATCTTTTCATCTGATGATTACGCATGTACAGAGGAGATAACATCTGGAGAGCTAACTTTGAAGAATGCCGCTGGATGAAAGTTAACTTGGCCCTACTTAATCACCCGCTTTGGTGGTAAGCTCTTTACCTCCCGAGGCGATCCCTTTTGCTTTCAGGCAGGCCTCCTTGATGGGAGCCATCACCGCAGCCTGGGAGTCCTCCTTCCAATCCTGCACCAAAGCGTTTGGAGGGTTGCTAGGAAACGGGATGCTTGAGCAGTTGAGATCTGAATATAACAATTCTCTAAGTTTCCATGGTTGGAGGAGGGGCAGGCCAGTCCATTGCCACGTTTTCTTACCTTACTCGGGAGGAGAGTCAGGCATAGGTACCTCTAAGCTGTGTGGATTCAATTCTGTGCTCTCAGGTCAGGGATGGGGAGAAGTGAATGGGAGAGGGGAGCCAGAGGGAGAGAGCGAGAGGGCGACTTAAATAATGTCGGTATTTCTGGTCATCACTCCACACAATGAGCATATGCCGAAAGTAGACGGGAGACGTGAGCCTGCTTTTGCCTCAGACAGACTCACTTCCCACGAGCTTCTCCTGAGTGTGATTCTAGCATTTAAAGATATGCATTTTTCATAGAACTTGGCCCCGAAACACAAGCCAGTTCCTTCATCTGGTGCTCGATCCGAGAAACAGGCACGGTGGGTGATGCTGGCTAAACGTGACTTTAGCTGCTCCCTCTGGCCCCAGACCCCTGCCCCAGAAGGGACTCCAGTGTGTAGTTCGTTGAATCCAAGCTGATGCCATGTAAGTGCCTCTCTGCTGACCTGCCCTCCCCTTGGCACAGTGTGGACTGGCTGGAAAGTAGCGGGGCTCATTTATTTGTCCCGTAGCCCCAAAGACGTCTCTTCTAGGGTCACTATTATAAGCTGGAACAGGAAATACGGCCGGGTACCCTCATACAGTTAGCCGGGCCTCCCGTGAACCCCAGCCCCTCCCCGCCCCCTCCACTGCCCTTGCCTTGCGTATTTCTTGACGTTTCAGGGATTGATTCTCAGATGGTTTGTGTAGCTGGGGATTTCCCAGAAGGACAGCTTCCCTAGGTCTCTGGGCAGTGTCCTCTGCCCGTTGACATAGAGTGCATTTTTTTGGATGTATGTATGTATTTATTTTTTAAATCTTATTTTAGAAAGAATGCGAGCCAACATGGGAGGGGAGGGGGGCGCGAGGGAGAAGGAGAGAGAGAATCTCAAGTGTCAGGCTTCATCTCACCAACCATGAGATCACCACTCGAGCCAAAATCAAGAGTCGGAGGCTTAACCAACTGAGCCACGCAGGCGCCCGTACTTAGAATGCATTTGAAACATTAATGTCTTTCTCTGTCTGAATAGGTCAATACGTATACGGAGTAAAAAATCAAGCCGTAGAAAGGGTGTAAAGGAAGCACTAGGTGTCCCCTGTTCTTGTCAGAGGCCATCACTGTCACAGGTTTTACTGTCTGTTCTCCCAAAGATGCTCTACACATTTATTAACATTTATAAACAGCTTTGCACTTTGTTTATCTCACTTAACGGTACATGTCCGCTCAGGCCGCTCGGGCTACTGTAACAAAATACCGCAGACTCCCTGGCTTCAACAACAGAAAATTATTTCTCCCTGTTTTGGAGGCTGGGAAGTCCAAGATCAAGGTCTAGTCCGTTTGGCTCCTGCTGAGAATTCTCATCCCGGCTTGCCGATACCTGCCTGCTTGCCGTGTCTTCACTTGGAGGACAGCTGCCTGGCGTGTCTACTTCTTTTTAACAGGGTGTCAGTGCTATCCGATTAGGGCCCCACCCTTGTGGCCGCATTTAGCTTTTATCACCTCCTCACGGGCCCTGTGTCCCAATACAGTCACCTTGGGGGTTGGGGCTTTAACGTATGAGTTGTGGGGGTCAGGGGACACCCAAACAGCCTGTAACCGCGGATGTTGAAGAGTGTGTGGGGAAACAAGCTCAGGGAGGTAACGACTCCGTCTAAGTGGCTATGTTGGGATTTGAATCCCTAAATCTGGTTGGTGTTTTCCCCACTCCATCAACTTTTCTCACCCTGCCTCCCCCTTCTCCTGCCTCTCCCTGCCCTCTTGGTGGTATTGGATGAAGCATCACAGGAATGATAGAAATGATAAGGTTCCTAGCATATGCCCGGCGTGGAACACGGTCTTGTGCATACAAGGTCTGTCAGCGGAGCCTCATTCTCTCGGGGCAGAGATGCTGAGAGAGCAAGTCTGGGGGTGAACCTGGGACGCATGGCCATTTAACAAGCTTGCCCTTCTGCCAGGTGATGCTGATATAGATGTTGCTGGGCCATATTTTGAGAAACACTGTCTTAAGAGCTCTAAGTATTCAGCTTACTGATTTGGACTCTGGTATAAGGGGTAGATACTCAACCAAAGGTTGACTCCTCCCAGATATCTTATTTTAATTTTTTTTAAGTTGTTTTATTTATTGACGAGGCAGGGAGTGAGCACAGCCAGCAGGGGAGGGGCAAAGAGAACCCCAAGCAGGCTCCGGGCCATCAGCGCAGAGCCTGACGTGGGGCTCCATCCCGTGAACTGTGAGATCATGACCTGAGCTGAAATCAAGAGTCGGATGCTTAACTGACTGAGCCGCCCAGGTGTTTTTTTACCCCCCCGCCAGATATCCTATTTTAACAGTGTGGCTCATACATGGCTCTGGTAAGGAAGGCATTTTTTGTTAATGAAGGCCTGGGGCAGGGGGTTCTTCTGCCCACTTGTGGTTCCATGGTGTCCACCTGTCAGGGTCTGAGGCAGAGACCGGAGCGTGGGCTTTGGGGTCCCTTAGACGTGGGTCCAGACTCGTGGGCTGTGCCTCTTATCTGTGCTGTGACCTGGGGCAAAGTGCGTATCCTCTCCCTCCTGCCACAGGAAGTGATGGTGTTACGGCTGGTTCCTTGGATTGCCATGAAGAGTAAACGAAATACCGTGTGTAAAACCATTGGCACAGTTCCAAGGCAGCAGCAACAACAGACAAAACAAACACACCTTGTCTTCCCGAGTGTTGTGTTGGGATACTCTGCTCCAGACCTGCCTTTGTCCATGGAACTCGAGTATGGCACGTGGTCAGACTAGGCTTTGTGAAAGCATTACTGCTCCAGGACAAGTTTAGGGGCACGATGGCTTTTCTCCTTTTTCTTTGCAAGGACAAAGACTCTGGAACAATCTGTGACTTGGGCTGGAGCCATTTGAGATCCCCAGTGCAGTGACAGTCTGCTGGTAACGTGAGATCTTAACAGCTTGCGTTAATCCTGGGGACAGAAGGTGAGGACAAGGGAGGCTCTTGAGGGTGGCGCCCCTGACGTCTCCATGCCCCTTGCTGCCATCTTCCTTGGGGCTGAAGGACGGGAGATTTTAACTCTCTTGAGCTTCCCTTCTCAGTAGGGGAGGGCAGAACCTTCAGGAGCTGGTACAAGTAAGCTGATTTCCAAGCAGGAAAGGGCAGAACAGGCTGAGAATTGTTAGTGGCTACAGTGTTCTAGAATTGGCTCTAGGAACGTTCACCGGTGGAGAGAATCTTCAGGATTGTGCAGAGTTGGATCACGTTGCCTTTCTCCTGATCCCACAGAATCAAGCTGACCAACCCTGTAAGGCGGGTCGGAGGGTGGGTGGGGGGTGTTCCTCAGCATTTGCAACAGAGTCTGGGTAACAGCTTTGCAGATCCCATGATTATATTTGCTGAAGGGTGTGCACCGAAGGGGACGTCCTCTGTATCTCAGCATTTCCTTCTACAAAGCCCATTGTGTTTTGAGAAGCTGGTGCTAGGAGAAAGCTTTGGTTCTAGGAGAAAGCTTGGCGTCTCCTAAGGAGCTCGAATATTCTCATGCCAAACCTACGGAGAACGATGTACCTGGTCACCCTAACCTTCCTTGACCCAAAAAGGCAACCAAATTCAAACCTGCGTCGATTCTCATCTCCTGTTCTCTGGTTTCCATTTTGCCCTCATCTTGCTATGTGCCTGGACTGCGTCAGGATCTTTTACATTCTAGTGACAGAAACTGAATGCAAGCAAACAGATTCAGTGGACCACGTCACTGACCTTCAGACATCACTGGGTTTCAACAGGTGTTCTCAGAGCCCTTTCTCTCCATCTGTAGACTTTGTGTGTTCCCTCATCTTAATTAAAAAAATTTTTTTTAATGTTTATTTATTTTTGAGAGAGAAAGAGAGCATGAGCAGGCATGGGGCAGAGAGAGAGAGACAGAGAGAGACAGAGAGAGAGAGAGAGACAGAATCTGAAGCAGGCTCCAGGCTCTGAGCTGTCAGCCCAGAGCTCGACGCGGGGCTTTAACTCACGAACCCTGAGATCATGACCTGAGCTGGAGTTGGACGCTTAACCGACTGAGCCACCCAGGCTACCCTCCTCCCCTTTTTAATGTTTATTTATTTTTGAAGGCGAGAGAGAGAGAGAGAGAGGGAGAGAGAGAGAGAGAGAGAGAGACAGAACATAAGTAGGGGAGGGACAGAGAGAAGGAGACACAGAATCCAAATCAGGCTCCAGGCTCTGAGCTGTCAGCACAGAGCCCGATGTGGGACTCAACCTGAGAACTGCGAGATCATGACTTGAGCCGAAGTCGGATGCTTAACCGACTGGGCCACCCACGTGCCCCCTTGTCTTAATTTTAAGACAGGCTCTTTTCCTGGGCTGGCAGTCCTAATGCAGCATTGTCCTTAACTTCCAGACCCCAGAGAATGGGACAGCTGGAGTTCTCCACAAAGTTGGAAAGAACCTTGGAGAGGTCTGTGATTAGTCTCTGATAGCATGCCAGTCCCTGCACCAATCACGTTGACCAGGCAGAGCGGTGCTCTGACAGGTCACTCGGGGATCACGTGTTCACTCTGGCCATGGGAAGAGTCAAGTACATCCAGATCTCACAGACGAACAGGATCCCCATGGAGCAGGTGTGTGTTTGTATACAGGGCGTGTTTGATGGGGAGTTCTTCAAGAAAAAAGTTTCCAAACAGACAACCACCTTAACGAAAAACCCTCCACACCCCTTATTCTAATCCGTATTGTTCCTGGTTTGGGTGTATGATTGTTTGTTTATATCTACTTGGCTGCCTCAAACCCTTTGTGAAATGAGGTGGAATAAGTAAATGATAAGATGTGTAAAATGACTGAAAAGACACATCAACACATCTTTCCTTACAAAAAGGGGGTGGGCTTGGCAGAGAGAACAGTCGGCAAACCCAGCACCAAACTGAGCTGTGGAATGTGTTCGAGTGGAAAGCTTGTCCTCGACTTCCTTCAGACTACCATTCTGTGATGGGCGTGCTTATTTAAGAAATGACCCCACTTCCTTTTGTGGATGTTGATGAGGGAGTCGTGATAAGGTCAAGACCATTTCCCAAGTGGAGAACCAAAGCAGAAGAGGAAGGCACTAGCCCAGGTTTCACATCTCAAAATTCTCGATTTGGTTTTTGCCATTCTCCCTTCTCCTTCCTCTCTTACAGGGTCTCTCAACCTTGATACTCTTGACTTTTTTTTCTTACCGTTTATTTATTTTTGAGAGAGAGTGTGGGGAGGGGCAGAGAGAGAGAGAGGGGAGACAGAGGATCCAAAGCAGGCTCTGAGCTGTCAGCACGGAGCCCAGCTCAGGGCTCGAACTCATGAAGCATGGATCATGACCTTAGCTGAAGTCGGATGCTTAACCAACTGAGCCACCCAGGCTCCCCTCACAAACATTATTTTAAACTGCCGTGTTATATTCCAGTGAGTACCATATTAGTTGTTTAATGCCGCGTTACAAATCACCCCGCTTGATGGCTTAAGACAATAACAGTCATTTATTATCTCCCATGGTTTCTGTGGGTCAGGAATTGGGGACTGGTCTGACCAGAAGGTTCTGGCCCAGGGCCTGTCCTGAGATCACGGTCAAGATGCTGGCTGGGGCTGCCATCATCTGATTAGCTCAGGAGGATCCACTTTCAAGATGGCGCACTCTTGATGATAGTGTGAATCTCAGGATGTGAGAATCACTGGAGGCCATCTTGGAAGCTGGCAGATACGTGGGCACTCATTAAATATCTGTTGGATACATTAGTGAGTAGCTGTGATGCAGTCATCCTCTTATTGCAGCATATTCTGATTATTGGTGGGGGGCAAGAATCTTTGGTCCACAGGAGGGGGCCTGAGTGGGGAGGTTAGACTGCCTTGAAGCTCATGACAGAGCTTGATTTTCTCATGTTAGAGTTCCTCGTCCTATTAAAAATGGAAAGCTCGGGGTGGGGGGGTGGCGTGGGGTAAAAATGGGCAGAGCGAGGTGCTGGAAAAAGGATTAAGTCAGGTAAAAAAAAACCCGTCAACTGTGGGCATACCAGCCAACTAATAACAAGACCTGATAATAAAGCGAAATGTTTTTGAAGAATCCGCTGGTTACGGGGCACTTTGACCTTTGCGTTAATGATGAGAGCAGCTTTTCAAGGCAGCCATTGTTGTTCTCATCTGGGAAATGGGTGATGTGGGTACTCACTGAGCCTGGGTGTCCTCATTTACAAACGGGCTGACAACACAACCTCCGTAATAGTGTGTGTGTGCCTGTGTGGGTGCCAAAGTGACTAACACGACGCAGTCAGCATAGCACCTGCCATGCTGCTCAAGACCTGCTCCCTGCTCTCGCCACTGTTCTCACTGTGTTTGTTGTTATTCTGACTGTCGTACGTCCCAGGAAGGTGGCAGAGCCCACGTCTGTCAGATTCTGTATTCTTCGTCCTCTACAAATGTGCCAAAGATCCATCCTCCTTGGCATTCGCCACCCTCCAAGGCTCTCAGGGTCTTGGGAAAGATGCACCTTGGGAGAGTAAGACAGCCAAGAGAAGAAGATGATACAGCTTGGGTTTTAATGTCTTATCTCAGGTTGATTTCCTAGAGGTAAAGCCTAAGACACAGATTTGGTTGGGAGTGTTTCCCTTACTGAGGAGAAGGGAGGTGAGGAATCAGAATAAGGCAGAGGAAAAAAGCTAAGCGAGCATGTGGCCTTGGTGGGAGATGAGTTTCAGCCTGATCCCATAGGGAAATCTGGAGCATGAATTGTATCACAGAGCGGGTGCTGCCTTGAGGCAAGTGGCTGGCGTTTTGTACCTTTACTTCAGTCAGCCCTTTGTTGGCTGTGGGTGCTCCCCTGAGTGGACGCAGGGCAAAGTAGCTTTCTAGGAGAGATGGTTCTGGTAGCCAAGGTGGAGAAGGGGCAGCCGTGAGCCATTAGCAGCTGGTAGAGATGATCCGAGTCAGGCACTAGCAATGGCCACTGTCCATAGACCGGGGCAGGAGTCCAGAGACTACAGCCCGTGGGCCAAATCCTGCTTGCCACTGTTTTTGTAAATAAAGTTTTATTAGAATACAGCCATGCTCATTCATTCCCATATTGTCTCCGACTGTCAGTGCTACAACAGCAGAGTTGAGTCATTGTGACAGAGACCATACGGCCTTCAAAGCTAAAACATTTACTCTTCCCAGCACCTAGTCTAGGGGTTCAGAGAGGACTGAGGTGCTCAGAGTAATCTGGGGTGGCCCCATGGTGGAGGTCACTTTTCCCTGGGACTTAGGGGATGGGTGAGGTGTGGGGTAGTGGTCAGGAATCTGGAAGATCTGCAAGGGCTAGTAGGTGAATGCAGGTACAGGGGAAGCAAATACACCCTGAAAAAGGTGGAAGACTGCACCGGGGAGTGTGATATGGTCTAGAAACTTCTCTCCAAGGACCGCGTGGATATCTGGGACAGGAGCTTGTTTAAGTGAAGAAATCCACTTAAGGCTCATTTCCAGGGAAGAATTCCATTTAGAAACCCTTAATCAGAGGAGTGTGTGGTCTGGGGTGTGCTAAGCGCAAATGCATTCAGACGTAATTATTTGGAACAGCTATAAACAAGTCTGGTCACTTAAGATAAAGATGTAAAGCACACACATTGCCTTCATAGGAACAGCAAAAGAAGAGAAGGGTGTCTCAGTCCTTGATATTGCTGAACGCGTAGCAGGAATTCACTCAGCACCGGTAGACATCATGTGCTAGCTAACAGGGACATCAGGACAGCAGCTCTTGCAACCCACGGACTATTTTTGTCAAAGGAGAATTCAGTTTTAAATATTCGATGCCTTTAGGATAACTCATCTATCACTGGGCCAATTTAAGTCTCATTAATCACATAAAGGAAAGGGGAAAGAACTGTCTGCCCCTTGAAGGTATTAGTGCACAGCTGTGGGATGGGAGCCCGGTTCCCCTGAGAAATGGGACTCGGTGGCCTCAATATGCAGAGATTGGAGCGACCGTGATCCCCCTGAGTGGGGACTGTTCCTGGACTCAAAATTGCCAATCGTGGCTTTTGCTGCACATCCCGGGGCAACCAGATTTGAGAGGATTTGGAAAATCATGATGGGGATCTACAGAAGCATGGGGCGTTTGGGGTTGGGCAGCCTCCATCTGTGCGTCTGCCATCCACCGAGACCTACTATGTGCCAGGCACTGCACTGAGCACTTTAAACCCCAAATCTCACTTGGTTATCACAACAACCCTATGGGATGTATATCATTGCCACCCTCTGCCCCTTTTACAGATATGAAAATTGAGGTTTAGAGGCATTAACTCAAGTTCATAGGGCTTGATAGTGGCCGAGCTGGGATTTGAACCCCGGTTTGACTATTTCCCAACTAAACAAAACGAAACGCTTTTACTGTTACACTGCCCTGCTCTCAAGGTAAGGCAGTCTCATCAGAGGAGAAGTACTCACCATGCACTTTGGAAAAAGTGGAAAGCACACAATGGTAGGAAGTTGAGAAAAAAATAAACAGCCATTAATTCTAATTGCCCGAAGTAAGATCGATAACACTGTGGTCTATTTCCTTTCAGGCTTTTCAAAAATGGTCCTATTTTAAAAACACTTGTATTCACACAGTGCCTTTTTATCTTATGTTTTCCAAATCAACATGATGCCATAAGTGTTTAAATATTACCACGTACCGTTGTAACGGTAATTTGAAAGAGCCCCCCAATATGTTATTGAGTGGCTGAACATACTCCTCTACGTTAGGTCCCTTATCTTTAAAATGTGGCCAATATTTCCTACCTCATAGCTGTATAGTGAGATAAGATAACAGTTATTAAGTGTCTGGCATATGATGGGTACTCAATAAATATTGTCTATGTTAAGATAAGTTTTCTAGAATCAGAGCCTTAGATGGGGATGCTGGCATAAGCCTCTTTTTTTTTTTTTTTTTTTTTTTTGAGCTGCTCTCTGATGATAATCTCATCATCAGGATCATCATCTGGGTGATGTCTAGGGTGTCACCTGGCCTTCTGATTAACCAGTTATAAGTCAAGCTTCCCAGGACCCCCCTCCTTGAGTTTGATAATTTGCTGAAATGGCTTAGAGACCTCAGAGAAGCACTTACTTCTGTTTGCCGGTTTATTATAAAAGGGTATGATAAAGGATACAGATGAGTATTCAGAGGGAAGAGATCCATAGGGCAGAGTATATGGGAAGGAGTATGGACTTTCTAGTACCTTCGTGTTCAGCAACAGTGTGAAGCTCTCTGAACCTTCTGTTTTTGCGGTTTGATCGCATGATCATGTAGGCACGATCGATACTTAGTTTTTAGTCCCTGCCCCCTTCCTGGAGGGTAGAGAACGGGGCTGAAAACTCCAAGCCTCTAGTCATGAGTTGGTCTTTTTGGTGACCAGCTCCCATCCAGAAGGCCACCAAGCATTGCCTCCTTAGAACAAAAGACACTCCTATCACATTTCAAGGGACTCAGGAGCTCTGTGTCAGGACCCAAGGTCACTGACCATATATTAGAATTAAAACATGCTCTTGGTGCCCGTATCATTTAGGAAAATATAAGGATTTCAGGAGCTCTCTGTCAGGAGCAGGGGCAGAGACCAATATATGTACTTTCTGTTATTTGATAGGTGTAGAATCTTTGAGTGAGGAGTCTCCTAGTCTCTCAGAGGAGACTTTCTAGAGCAGTCCTTCCCAACATGGTAGGGAAGGACTATGAAACGCTCGGAACGTGGCTGGTCTTACTTTGTGATGTACCTTGTGATAAAATACAGACCAGATTTTTGAAGGCTTCACATGAAAAAGTAGAGGTCTATATCATAAATAGATTAAAACTCAATTACATGTTAAAATAACACCTTGAATACAGTGGGTTAAAGAAAATATATTATTAAGATTAATTTCACTGGTTTGCTTTTATTTATGTTTTTAAATGTGGCTGTCGGAAAAAATAAATTACATATATGGCTTGCATCTGTGGCTCTGTTGGATAACATTGCTCTGTAGTAGGCGTTGGCAAACTTTTTCCATAAAAGGCCAGAGAGTGACTATTTCAGACTTTGTCGGCCGCCCAGTCTGTGTTGTAACCACTTCAACTCTGCACTTGTGGAGGGGGTGGGGGTGGGGTGGGGTGGGAAGGGAAGGGGCCATAGAGACAAGGTAAATGTTGAATGGGCATGGCTGTGTTCCAATAAAACTTTATTGATGAAGGCAGGTGGTGGGCTGGACTTGGCCCATGGGCTGTGGTTTTCTGATTCCTGCTGTAAGAGAAAAGAATCAGCTGTGAACTTTTAACCAGTGTCCACACCAGTTGGGGATGGTGTGTATCAGTCTGTTAAAGACAATCTGGGTGGGACACCAACAGTGTGTTCTCCATAGTCCCATTTTTCCCCTGGTTAGGGAAGAATTCTCTGCCCACATGATTTCCACCCCCCGCCCCTGCCTTTGCTACTGACCTCTACTACTGTCTCTAAAGGAGTAAGCTTTAGCAGAAAACTTTAGGGAGCTTGGACCGTGAGGCTAAAAATGGAGAAATAGAGTTAAGACCAAACATTTCTTTCCTTGAGAATCAGAGGAGAGGAACACACGCCCATCAACCCCATCAACGCAGTATTTGAAAATGCCATTTGGTATTCTAAGGGTCTCTGTAACTGGTCTACCCTGGAAGGTCGCAGGCAGTGTCCTTTTGGGGATTTAAGTAATCTTTTTTTTTTTTAATGACACAGCCTTCTTCCTTCCTCCCCCTAGCTTTTGCCAACACAAACAGAAACTTGGGGTTTTTCAATGGAGAGCAATTAACATAGAATGGCCTTAGGCCAGGAAATAATTAACACACAATTGTGGGGAAATGGCAGCCCCTGCCTCCCCAAGGTGGACTTACTCAATTAAAATGATCTCTTGGCCTCCAGAGAACTAACAGTGACCTGTTTAGGCAGAACCTGCAAGTCTCCACTGGCTCTGTGAATGTCTCCTGGCAGCCCCACTGCCCAGCCCCTTCTTGCAAATGCTGAGAATCTTCCAGAGGTCCCTTTGGCTGGTTTGCAGCAGATCCTTCTTGATGTTTTACCCATTTATAGCTGAGGATGCCCTCCCAGGTCTCCTGTCCCCTCCAGTCAGGCTCCTTCAAGGCAGATTGACATCTTCCTCTTTCTAATTCTTTCTTGCTTTCACAAATGTTTATTGAACACCTATTATGTGCCAAACCTGTTTTTTAAGGCACCATTTACTAGGTCAGGCTTCGTATGCTAGTGGAGAAGACTAATAATGAATATGTAAATCAATAAGCAAATAATACAACTCTAGGAAGTGATAAGGGCACGGGGACTGAGATGGGGGGGACAAGAGATGTCTTCTCGAGAAGGTAGCATTTGAAAGGAGGCCTAAAAAAATAGAACGAGCATGGCCAGTGTTTATATCATGCCTCTGTGCTACCGCAGTGTTTCCCAGACATTGATTGATATCCATGAAGAGGCATTGCGATAGACCTAGGATGAACCCAGCTGGTAGAACCTGAGGTATAGACAGATGAAGTCATTGGTCTGAGGATGCCAAGTTCACCAGTGGTGGGATGGCTCCAAGCTCCCTGGCTCCAAGTTCTCTCAACTATCAGGAGGCATTAGGACATTGATTTATTGAATATTTGATTCATTGATTTATTCTAGACTCTCAGAGAGGACCTAATATGGGCCATGTAGACATAGGTAGGACCTATTCCTCACTCATTGCCTTGGGGAAGAGGCAGCCTTGGGGCTCAGGCTTGCTGAGAACTGTTTTCAACATGAGGAGCTAGGATCTTTTCTCAGCCTGGGACAGTGGCGGAAGCACCATGGAGACCCCTTGAGAGAAAGTGACAAGATAAACTGATACTTGAAGGACGGATTTGCAGGAAGGCAGTGTTGGACTGGAAAAGCGGGAGAAGAGGGGTCAGGAAGGGCTGGCAGGCACAAGGGACCACACTTCGCAAGGACACGGAGCCATTGCAAGCTCAGGCAAGTAATGGTACCGACAGAGCACCCGTAGGGAGGCAGCAGCTCATGCGACAGGCAACGTGGGCAGAAGTTCAGATTGCTTGAGCAACTGGGGTTGGTAGGATTCCATGGGATGATTCTAAGTAAGAAGTGACATGGTTGTATTTGTGCATTTAGAAGATCCCATGGGTTCCATTGTACGAGTATGTGGCGGTTTTACTGGGGAGACCCAGGTGTATTTGTGTATCACTTCTTATTCGTAAAGTAATATATATTCACCACCAAACATTTAGACCGTTTGGGTAAGCAAAAAGAAGAAATCAGAAGTCATCTTTATTCTTTTAAAAATTTTGTTTTTATTTTTTAAAGTTTACTTACTTTGAGAGAGAGTATGAACGGGGGGGGGGGGAGAGAGAGAGAGAGAGAGAGAGAGAGAGACAGAGAATCCCAAGTAGGCTCTGTGCTGTCAATGTGGAGCCCTGTGCGGTGCTTGAGCTCACAGACCATGAGTTGAAACCAAGAATTGGACACTTAACCACCTGGGCCACCCAGGCGCCCCCAGAAGTCACCTTCAATCTTACCATCTAGAGATAAATGCTGTTGATATTTTGAGGAGCGTTCATCTAGTTCTCTGTCTCTCTCTCTCCTATTTATTACAAAATGAAATCATATTGTAAAATGCTATTTTGTAATTGGTCATTTCCCGTCACCACTTGATGGAGGCACCTTGACATTCTTCTCCACGGATGGTCTTCAAACTGGTTGTAGCCTTCTGATCTGTTTCTACGAGCAATGGAAATGAAATTTATAAGACAGATTGCTTTTGTCTGCTGGGGCTGCTATAATGAAACCACAGCTTGGGGTGCTTAATCAACAGATATTTATTTCTCAGAGTTCTGGAGGCTGGGAAGCCCTCGATGAAGGTGCTCTGATTTCGTCCCTGGAGATCCCTTTCCTGGTTTGCTGTGAAGGGGATCTTTCTTGCTGTGTCCTCATGTGGTAGTAACAGAGAGAGAGAGACAGAGAATGCACTCGCGTGAGCGCTCAGGGGTCTCTTCTTCTTATAAGGATACTAATCCCATCATGGGGTCCCACCCTTATGACCTAATCCTCACCTAATCACCTCCCCAAAGCCCCACCTCCTACTGCCAGCACATGGAGAGTTAGGACTTCGACATACGGATAGGGGGACACCAACATTCAATCCATAACACAGATAAAAGAGCCTCTCGGATTGAAGCAGAAGCAAAGGAACCCAAATTTCATGCATTTGTCCTCTGTTGGCTCCTAAGTCAGCTCTGTGGATCTTCTAGCTTCCCAAGGAGGACTTTTTGCAAAAGGAAAATCCTTCTCTGGCATTATTTTAGGTGGTCTCACTGTATGCCATTGTACCCACGTATCCATTCTGTAGCATCAGACATCTAGATTGCTGTCCATTGTCTGCCATTAAGAACGACATGATAACGGACAGCTTTGTATGTCCAACCGTGTGTGTACCTGTGATCGTTTCCCTCGGATGTGTCTTAGAAGTGAAATGTCTTTTGATTTCTGGCTGGTGGAGATTTCCCTCTGAAGCCCAAATCTTTATTTGGCAGGCCAGGAGGGTAGGCCTGGGTTCTGAGTGCGTATGTGACGGATGCAATATGTCTTCATAAGAGACGGCTGGTGGTGGCCTGCTGAGTCGTGCCATGTTGTCAGGACAGCCACAGACTTACCCCTTGGTCCGGCCTGGCAAGAGTAAAGCCTTTCATGCGATCTTGCATTTGCAACAGGCTTTGATAGTTTTCAAAGTCCTCTTCCTCTGTTGTCCCACAGTTACTCTATGAGGTAAATGGGGAGGAGACAGATGGATCTTTAAAACAATTTAAGTCATACTGAGGTCCAGAGAGGTTAAGTGACTTTCCTAAGATTATGCATCTTGTAAATGGTTGCACTCTGTATTAGTCAGTTATTATGGCAATAATGCTGCATAACAAATAATACCACCCCCCCCCCAAAAAAAACCCCCAGATCTCAATACCTTACATCTACGATTATTTTTCTTTCTTCCATGACAGCTGAGTGTGAGGGTTGGTTGTGGTTTGGCTGATCTCAGCTGGGGAGCTGTAGCTGGGTGCAGGGGACAAAGGGAAAGGGAGACCAGATAATGTCCTAGAGGAAGATTTTGGCAGGACCCGAAAGGCCACAGTGGGGACTTTGAATGTTACACTTACTGCAAGTTGGGAAGGTGTTGAAAGATTTTACGTGGTGGGGGGCAGTGTGAACTGATTTATGTCTTAAAGGATTATTTAGACTTGTTTGTTCCACATTGGATTTTCTGTTCGTGGTTCATAACTGATGCACTGTTGATATTTTGTTGGATTAATAATGAACCCATTTCCCAGAGAAAGCAATGCTTGCCAGACCTGAGGAAATGAGTATTGTCCTGTCCTGTGCGAGACGCTGTCGAGCTGGTTGGCTTGTTTGGGCAGGATCTGTTAGTTTTTTCATTTCACTAATTCAGCAAGCATTTACTGGGTGCTTCCTCTGGGGTGTCCACCCCAGCTCAGGGAAGGCTGTGCGTCTGCAGAACTCTGGAGACCTCAGCTAAGGTCCTGACCTCCCCTCTTCTGCTGATCTGCTTTTCTTCTAAGGAGGAAAATCTCAGAGCAGCTGGTGAATAAAAGGGGTTCAGACTCTTGAGAGACAGACTCCTTCTCTATTGGAGGCAAGGAATCAGGGCAGAGGGTGACAGTCATTGGTAGTGCCAGAACACTCTTCATTCACTTCTTCACTCAGCTCAGTTGTGTGGAAACCAAGTCCCCGGATGGGGGAGAGGCAGGGAGGTGACCTGATTGCTCAGGACAACCCAGCAGGACAACCCAGCAGATTAGCACACAGCCAGGTAGACCCAGGACAACCCAGCAGATTAGTACACAGCCAGGTAGACCCAGGACAACCCAGCACATTAGCACACAGCCAGGTAGACCCCGACCACCCCCCCCCATTTTCCCACACCCGGGGACCCCCCCCCCCCCCCCCCCTTGTTTTGCTCCTCGGGCTCCTTTGCACCACCCTGCCCCCCGCACCCTCCACCCTCCACATTCACCTTTAAGCCAACAGTTTCAATGCTGCAAATACAACCTTGGGGAAAGAAAATAATAGTGTTTATTTTGAATTAAAATGCTTTTTTGATTAAGGACCAACTCCGTAAAGATAGTTTACGTTTAAAATGGAATGTCAAAGTGCAAAGGTTGCCTTCAGGAATGGGAATTACGGTTTCTAATTATATAGTATTTGGGACTACGTATTTATGGAACCTTTGAAGAAATGCTTTTATAAATGGGTCAAAACGGGCCTCACAGTCCTTATGTGTTTATTCGCCTGGTACGCTCATTTGGCATCCGGCCCTGATCTTGTGCAGCCCTGACTTTGGTTACATATTCTTGTGTAAATGAATCCTCTCCAGCTAGACTGTAAGCAGGATTTTTTTTTCTTTCTGTTTATCCTTTCTTTCCCTCCGTCACAGTGCCTAGCATCATGGTACCTGGCACAGGGAGCTTACTTAATAAATGTATCTCATTCCTTCTCCCCCCCCCCACCCCTCCCCTACCTCTTGTCTTACCACCCTCCTCCTCCCTTCCACAAACACCTCTGGAATAAAACCATTCCAAACCCTTTATAGCCACTGGGGATTCAACGATGAGTACGGTGAACCGTTCCTGCTCTCAGAGTTTTGAGTCTGGCTGGGGAGGCCCAGACACTAAGCAGCTAGAAAGTGCGATCACTTGTAAAATTACATCTCTGATGTGAGCAGGGGAGAATGGGAGACAGGAGCGCATGAAATGGGGGCTTTGGTCAAGGGTTAGGGAATGCTGTTTGCCCAGGATTCGCTGCTGGAGCAGAAACCTGGAGGGCAGGTAGGAAACGCAGTAGGAAGGAACAGAGTAGAACAGCAACCCAGGCTCAGGGCACCACATGGGTCTGCTGGGGGAAGGTCTTGAAGTAGGCAGTGGCCTGGGCCTTTGGAGGAGAGGGCAGGAGACCTGAGTGGCCAGAGCGGAGAAGGCAGAGGGGGTGTGGAGAGGTCAGTTCACCAACCGTGGGAGGTCTCAGAGGCCATGGGGCAGAGGGTGGCGTTTTTCTCGAGAGCAGTGGAGATCCACAGAAGCGGTTTAAGCAGGAGGAAATCAGTCTGAATTTCATTTCTGGAGGGTCCCTTTAGGCCCCATCAGTAGGGAGTGGGTTAAATAATCGGTGTTGGGTCTGCACTGTAGTGGTCTGCAGGTGTAAGAAAGAAAACAGAGGAGACAGAACGGTCCCCAGAAATGCGGAGAAACCAAGGTGCAGAACGTAAGAAGTAGAGGGAGTAAGACTGTGTATCTGAATTTATGTGTACTTGAAAAAGGAAGCATTGGAAGGCTGAAGACAAATGTAGCAAAAACGGCTGGATATCGTGTAGGGGGAAGACGGATGGGGACAGGGTGGCCGCTGCAGACTTCTCCACGCGTGCCTCTCGATGTCGTACTGCCTTTTGAGCCACGTGGATGGCTTCTGGTTCAGAGACTGCAGACAGATAGATGAGCTGAGCTGGGCCCTAGCAGCCGGGGGCTCTAAGTTTGGGGGTGGGGCGAGGGGAGTGCAGGCTGGCTGTCAGATCTCCACGGGAACCGCTCTTTTAACTTTGACTTTCCCTGTCGGTGCTTCCTGGTATGATGGCAATGTTTTAATCATTTATTGAACAGACGCTCCTCATCTCCTAGCTCCTTCTCTGCCAAGACTCTAGCTTTAATAACTAATTCATTGACATCTTACCTTTGACCGTTGTTGTAGGGTTGCCTCAGCTGGAGGGTGACGTTATCTAACTTTTACTGAGCACATACTATTCACCAGACACAGCATGTTCCTCCTGCACGGTCATATTTAATTCTGACAGCCGTCTCTCGCCACTGCTTGGTGCAGGAGGAAACTGAGACATAGAAAGCTGAGGCGTTTTTGTCAAGAATCCCCCCTTGGAGGTCACCCTGGGGAGGGTAAGAAAGCATCCCGTTACGGCCCCGGGTCATGATCTCACAGTCCGTGGGTTTGAGCCCTGCGCTGACAGCTCAGGACCTGGAGCCTGCTTTGGATTCTCTGCCTCTCCCTCTGCCCCTCCCTCTGCCCCTCTGTCTCCCTCTCTCTGCCCCTCCCCTGCCTGTGCGCTCACTCACTCACTCTCTCTCTTTGTCAAAAATAAATAAAAAACATTAAAAAGAAAAAAAGAAGCGCTCTGAAACTGACATGGGGGAGGAGCTGGGTGGGGGCCAGGTTGTGCTGGGCCTTGATACTGTTCCTGGGCTTTATGCCATTTTCCCCGGCCAGCCCACCTCCGATGTACACCTTTCCAGGCTATCAGTAAGTCCTGTGGTCTTTAGAATAGGTCTGTAGTCAGCTCCCGAGAGTCCTTCCTTGCTCAGCTGAGCACTTGCTATGTGTCAGCCTCTGAGCTAGGGGTTCAGTGGTGAAAATTATGCGGTGCTGTCTTGGGTGAATCTGGCATGGAGACGGACAGTTTCCAGGTGTTAAGTGACATTATACAACGAAGCCCAGAGAAGGGGCATGTAGCTAGAGGCAGACGGTGGTCGGGGAGGGCTTCTTGGAGGAGGTGACCCTGGAGCTAAGTGCTGGTGGATGAGGGGGTGAGCTGGCGATGCCTCAGAGCGGAAGGGGCAGCAGAGGCAAAGAAGTGTGTCTGAAACAGCGGAGTGACCAGAGATAAAAACTAAAGGGCTAACCAAGGCCCTGGGAACCAAACCCTGAAGTTGAATACAGTATTTGACAACTGAAGCGGGAAGGAGGAGGAAGGAGAAACAAGGGGAAGAAGGGAGGCATCCTCTATTTCAAAACCGTTTCCCACCCAGAGCAGCCTGTCAGTCAGTCCCCAGAGCACCTGGCACTGGCACTTTCCCCTGGGGGACAGTGAGCTCCTCACAAGAAGTCAGGTTTCGGCTGAGCCCTGCACACTGGGCAGCTGTCAGGTGTGATCGCACATACCTGCCAGAGCTGCCCTTTGTCCGCCAGGCAGTGAGGTCTTCCTGCGTGGCTGAGAGCAGGACCCCAGGGGGCCAGAACCTCCGGCCTGGTAAGAATAATTAAAATGGGATCAGCGGTCCCTGTGGCGACATGGACATCAGTGCTCCCAGCACGGAGGCCTCTGGCCATGGCCGGACTTAATTTCTGAGGGCTGGCCCCCCTGCCTGCCTTGCCTGCTTTGGCCAGGCTCACCCCAGCCAGTCGGGAAGGAAGCGCCTCCCTCCACCACCTGCCGTCACGTGCTGGCGCTGTGCTGTTGTCACATTATACGCATGATCCGAATTGTCAGGACGGCAGCCTCAGGAGGCAGGAAGGGGAAACTGAGGCCCAGGGAGCCCCTCCCATGGACCGTGGGAGCCGAGTCAGGACGCAACCCCAGGTCTTCGGGCTGCTGCAGGTTCTGGGTTTTCCAGCCTCCCTCACCACCTCTTCTCAGCCCCTCCTCGTTCTAAGAAGGATGCTCACCGTGGTCCCTGTTGTGGACTGCGTGGGTGTGTCCTCCCTAGGTTCCTGTGCAGAAGTCCTCATCTCCATGGTCTTTGCAGGGGGGTCTTGGGAGGGGCTTAGGGTTAGGTGAGCTCATGAGGGCGGACCCCCTTCCCCCCGCCCCCCATGGCAGTAGTGTCCTCAGAGGAAGAGGAAGAGATACCAGAGCTCTCTCTGCCATGTGGAGACGCATGAGAAGGCGGCCGTCCACAAGCCAGGTTGCCCTCACGGTGACCTGAGTGGCGTAGCGCCTTGACCTTGGACTTCCCAGCCTCCACAGCTGTGGGAAATCAGCGTCTGCTGTTGAAGGGCCCTGGTCTGTGGTGTTTTGTTACGGCAGCCGGAGCAGATTTAGACAGCTGGCATGTATTGTCACTTCCTTAAGGCACCCCGATTTCCACTTGGAGGTTTACCTCCTCTCCCTAGCTACCTCATGGTGGGCCTGACTGTGGGCTGGTTATGCGACCACGCCAGGCCAGTCGGAACTTTCCCAGACCTGGCCTCTGCAGTAGATTCTCAAAGTCCAGCAACTTCCTTCCAGGGGCGGCTTGGGGACATGGGGAGTGTGACCTGACCCCAAGCCTACTTCCGTACCTGGTTCTCAGCCTCCCATCTGCTCTGTAACGTACCCGGGGTCCGTCTAATCTTGTCCCCACAGCTGGTTTCTGGTGCTTTCAGTCAGGGTGGCCCAGGGACAGCAGTAGCCTGGTTCTGGGCACTGTTTTGTTTTGTTTTCTTTTCCTTTCCTTTCCTTTCCTTTCCTTTCCTTTCCTTTCTTTTCTTTTCATTTTTCTGAAAAAAAAGTATTTATTTTTGAGAGAGAGAGAGAGAAGCAGAGAGAGAGGGGGACAGAGAATCCCAAGTAGGCTGTGCACTGACAGCACAGAGTCCGACGAGGGGCTCAGACTCATGGACCAGGAGATCATGACCTGAGCTGAAGTCAGAGGCTTAACTGACCGAGCCACCCAGGCGCCCCTGTTTTGTTTTAAACAGCTTTATCAATATATAATTTACATTTCCTCCTGCCCTCAGCCCTTGCAGTTACAAATCTACTTTGTAAACTCTGGCTTTGCCTATTAAAGACTTTCCACATAAAAGAATTCACACTATATGCGGCCTTTCGGGTCTGGCTTTTTAGACTTACTGCATTTTCAAGGCTCATCTCTGTCGTAGCTTGTCTCAGTAATCCCTTGCTTTTTAACAAATCTATGGTAAAAAAGACACAGAACATGAGATATACCCTCTGAGCAAATGTTTAAGCGTCCCGCACAGTGTTATTCAGAACTTTTTCATCCTGCAAAACAGAAACTTGATACACATTAAATGCCATTTTTTAGAAAATATTTTCTTTAAAAATTTGGAGGGGGGGGGGCACCGGGTGGCTTAGTCGGTCAAGCGTCCAACTCTGCTCAGGTCATGATCTCACTGCTCTTGAGTTCGAGCCCCGCGTCGGGCTCTGTGCAGACAGCTCAGAGCCTGGAGCCTGCTTCTGATTCTGTGTCTCCCTCTCTCTCTCCCCATGCCCCCACTCCCCCCCACCCCTGGCTCTCAGAAATAATAAATAAACATTAAAAAATAGTTAAAAAAATTTTTAAGTAAACGCTCTGCCCAAGGTGGGGCTCAAACTTATGACCCCAAGATCAAGAGTCACCTGCTCTACTGACTGAGCCAGCCAGACGCCCCAAATGCTGTTTGTTTTTAATTGTACACTGGAAGTGTGTAACCACCAAACAAGTTGTTACAACCGAACATGTATCCTGTGAGAATGTGCTAGACCAGCAGGAAAGGCACTGAGCATGGAGTCTGTCTTTGCAGGGTGCAGTCCTGGGGGGTCCAGAGGACCCTAAGCAAGGTGACCGTCTGATCCATTCCTGCAGCTGGAGCAGGGCATGGGGGTCAAAGGTGCACCCATCACAGGCTTTGACCTTTGGGGGCTCCTATGTGGCAGGAGAGGTCGGCAGGGCCTAAAATAACCACATTGTGGTGAAAATAATCTGGAGCGGAGGAGACAAGGCAGTTGGTGTTCAGAGGACAGAGGTGGTTCTGTCTGTGGATGATTAATAATGATAACAGGAACAATGACAATAGGGCATTTGTTGAGCTTTTATTATGTGCTGGGTGCCTTGCTTCATGTTGTATGTTTTTACATCATTCGATCTTCATAATACCCCAAGGAGGCAGCCACTGTTCATTCTCCCATTTCCCAGTTGGGGAGACTGAGGCACAAAAGAGGTTATAAAAGGGGCTCACGGTTACAGGGTCAGAGCCGCATAGAAACCCTCCCCTTTCTGGCTCCGCAGACCTTGGTTTCCACAAGGTTTCACAGGGCTGGAGTTTTGGGAGTCGAGCTGTGAAGGCAGGCTGGGAACATTTAGCCCAGAGTCAGATAATACTCACCTCAGGCAGAAGGCATTAAAACAAGCTTTTTACATGTTCTGGGTGTTGTAGGTGAGAGAAAATCATTCATGTAATCCCTTCCCTCCAGTCCTCACTGAGGGGGCTTCTGCAACCCCCTCATGTCACAGCCTTATAATTAAGTAAACGAAAAGCTCCCTGCAAACAGGGAATCTTCAAAGGGCTGCTGTTTGCAGACTAATAACACTGACACATCATGGTTTTCATTAGAACAAATTGCTGCCGAAGTCGGGCCAGGCACAGGTCTGCCCTGGTTATGTTACAAAGCAGTCCGTTTTCAGATCTGGCCTGAGATACTGACTTTGAAAAGAACTTGGAGCCAGGATACAGACTTGGCTGATCTGGAAGGAAGCAAGAATGTATCTCCTGTCTGCTGGCCCCAGATCTTGGCACATAGTGGGTACTCCATAAAAATCTGATGCCTGAACAAATAAAAAGAGTTCAGAAGCAATTGTGTGGAGCCTCACCGGCGTCACATGACCCAAAGGGGTGATGGTGAATCAGTCAAACCTTTGTTTGGGGTTTTCTGCTTTTTGACGCAACAGAAATTGAAACTGATTTAAATAATAGAATATATTGGCTATATAACTAAAATGTCCAAAGGCATAGTGGCCTTCAGGAAAGATTTGATCCAGCAATGTCAGTGTCATCAAATTACTGTTTTGTTGTGAAAGCTCAGCTCCTGGGAAATTCAAGACAGGATGTGTTTGTACTACAGCCCTGTTTGAAATCTGATGTTGTGGCTCGGTCAAGGGTAGTATTTTACAGGCACATGATCTGGCCTGAAATGGAAAGAAATCGCCAGATTGCCAGGCTTTTGTGAAGTAGAGAGGAGCAAATCAGCAAAAGTCAAGAACATAACAGAGAGTGGAGGGAATTCCTAGCTCTGTTAACCTCAGAAAAGTTGCTTAGAGCTCCCCAAACCTTGTTTCTCTGCAATACAAATGAGTAGTAATTTTTGCCCTGTTTAATTCTTGGGGCTGTCCAAAGGCTCAATTGAGAAAATATATCTATTAGAATTCCACACAAATGAGCAGCTATAACTAGTGATCATGGGAATTAACTGATTATTGATAATGGTAATTTCTTCTAGTAGGTGCTTAGGCTGATTCATTCATTTCTCTATGCATTTTTTTTTTCAACGTTTTTTTTTTTTTTTAATTTATTTTTGGGACAGAGAGAGACAGAGCATGAACGGGGGAGGGGCAGAGAGAGAGGGAGACACAGAATCGGAAACAGGCTCCAGGCTCCGAGCCATCAGCCCAGAGCCTGACGCGGGGCTCGAACTCACGGACCGCGAGATCGTGACCTGGCTGAAGTCGGACGCTTAACCGACTGCGCCACCCAGGCGCCCCATCTCTATGCATTTTTTTTTTTCTGTATAGTTTTCAGGAAATGTTTGATCTAGCGAGATCACCAGATGATTGTTTTTGTCTTGAAAACTCAGCCCCTAGGAAATTTGAGAGGTGATGTGCTTAAACTACAGCCCTATTTGAAGTCTGTTTGAAATAGGCATGTGTGTGTGTGTGTGTGCACAATTCACACACCATACAGTTTCAGCCTTTTAAGGTATGCAGTTCAGCGGTTGTTTGCATGCTCACAAAGTTGTGCACCAGTCAGCACTTTCATCTCCTCAGAAAGCAACCCCATGTTCATTAGCAATCATCTTCCCTTTCCCTCTTAGCCCAGCTCCTGGCAGACACTAATCTCCTTCCTGTCTCTCTTATTGAGCACCTACTGTGTGCAAAGCCCTCTACCAGGTGCTAGACAGATGATGATAAGAAAATCCCCCTAACTGATTGGAATCAGATGAACAAACCCTGAATTATTCAGGCAAAACCCCAAAATAAGTGGTCCTGCCTGATTGCTGGTGTCACTTAGGCAGGTGACTGCTTTTTCAGGAAGGGACAGCATAGGGTGGAGTAGAGCTGACTCCCTTCTGCCAGGAGTTGGCAGCCCTGTGGCCTTGGTCTTCCTGAGCCCATTTTCTTGTCTTTAAAATGTCATCCAGCTTCTAGTGTTGTTCTGAGGATAGAATGAGGTAATGCATGTTGAGTGCACCTAGGTGATGCATGTTGAGTGCTCCTAGGTGGTGCATGTTAAGTACTCCTAGGTGATGCATGTTAAGTGCACCTAGGTGATGCATGTTAAGTGCACCTAGGTGATGCATGTTAAGTGCTCCTAGGTGGTGCATGTTAACTGCTCCTAGGTGATGCGTGTTAAGTGCTCCTAGGTGTTGCATGTTAAGTGCACCTAGGTGATGCATGTTAAGTGCTCCTAGGTGACACATGTCAAGTGCACCTAGGTGGTACATGTTGGGTACACAGCACCTAGTGCAGAGTAAAATAAGTGGTCAATAAATGGTACCAATATTACCCTTGAGATGAATGATGAGAAAGAAGTCATCTTTACCAAAAAACCAGTAAAGACAGTGCTTATCTCAGGAACGGAAGAATGGGGAACATTTTCTAAACCTACTACATTGAATCTGGGGTCTGACCCTGGCACTCTGGCCTGGATAAATCTCTTTCGGGGGCCAGGTCTATTGTGGGAAGCATAGCAGTGTCCCTGGACTCCAGCCACTGGGTGCCATTTGCATTTTTCAAGAAATAACAACCCAAACTGTCTCCTGACATTTTGCCCCATATCCCCTGGAGGGAAGAATAGGGTGGCACTGGTCAAAACCGGATACTCAAGTACTTTCTGAAGAACCCTTGGCTTTCTGGCCTCAGTGATTTTGTCCCTTGGGGGATTTCCAATGCCCCAGCCCCACTGTGTCCAAAGCCCCCCATTGACTTTCAAGGCCAAGCTCCAATGCCTCTTCCGCTTTGTATGTTCCCCGTTGTAAGAGCTTCCCCAATCTCAGATCCCACGTGTTTGACAGTCCTCATGGTAATTCCGCAAGGAGGGCATCTGTATCTTCATTTACCAGTGAGGAATCCGAGGCTTGGAAAAGCTGTGTCACTTGCTCAAGGTTGCATAGCTGGAAAGTGGCTGAACCAGAACCTGTGTGTGCCCTTTAGGGTGTATGCTTCTTCCTACACCCCCCCGAGGTCTTTGTGAAAATCCCTTTCTTTGCATTGGCATGACCCACATACACAACTCTCTTCCTCTGAAGCCTGGGAAGCCGTTTTGCATTCATTTTCTAGTGCCGCCCCTGGCTCGTAGCAAGGGCTAAAGAGTATTTGTCAAGCGAGTACATGACAAGTAGAAGAAATCTCCGAGGAGGCTGCCAGGTACGGTCACTGAGATTTTGAACCTGGGAAAGACGCCGACCTATCTGAGGTGGTTAAATATTTATCTTCTGGAAGGAAGTCTGTTGTCTGTTATCTTTTGAATTCTTGCCTGCTTAGAGCCTTTCAGCAGAAGTTTCTGAGTGTCTCCTGCATGTGATAATTTCTAGGGGTCTAGAAATGAGTAAGACAGGACATTACTTGGTGGAAATATTCTGGAAACCAATTTGGAAACTTCTTGGAAAGTTGAAGATGCTGATACCATCTGAGTGAGCAGTTTCTCTCCTAGGTGTAGATCCTAAGAAAGTGAGTGTCACGGGCACAGGGAAACCTGCAAAGAATAGTTATTGCAGTGTTAACAGTGAACAAATTGTAGCCAACCTAATTCATTGGTTCCCAAATTTGTCTGCCTGTTAGAATCGCTGGAGATCTTTAAAAAATTCCAAAATTTGGGCTACGACCCATTTCAAGTAAATCGTAATCTCTGGGGGTGAGACACAGCTGTCACTGTGCTTTGAATCTCCCGGGTAACTCCAAGGTGCGGACGGGTTTGGAACCACTGATCCAAATATCCACTGTCAGGTGAATGAATAAATAAATTATGGTATATTTATATAATGCATTACCTTCCTGTAATTACAATGAATGAACTACGCTACAAGATGTGTGCATGGATGTTTATAGCTGCACTCTTCATAATAGCCCTCAACTGGAAACAGCCCAAACATCTGTCAACAGTAAAATGGGTAAATAAATCGTGGTGTGATCATAAAACGGAATACCACACATCAGCAAGAAGATGAACAAACTGCAATTACATGTGTGAGTCTCTTAGGCTGTGAGTAAAAGAAGGCAAACCCAAAGGTATACAGACCATACGATTCCCTGGATGTGAGACTCTAGAAGAGGGGTCAGCAAAGTTTTCTGTAAAGACAGCAGTAAATATTTCAGGCTTGTGGGCAGTATGGTCTCGATTGCTCACCCGCTTTGCCATTCTCGTGCAAAAGCAACCATGCACCATACATAAATGAGCACGGCTGTGTTCTGATAAAACTTTATTTATAAAAACAGGTGGCAGAATGGATTTGGCCCACCATTTGTAGTTTGCCAATCCCTATTCTAGAGCAAGCAACATTAATTTATGGCGAAACTGCCATGAAATTTGTTACCCTAGGTGGAGACTGGTGAATGGAAAGGCAGCTGCTGGGACTTTTTTTTTTTTTTTTTTTTCTTTCCGTTTGGCTGCTGATTATGCTGCCATGTTCACTCTATGGAAATTCATCGTTCTGTGCACTTACGATGTGTACACTTTTCTGTGTGATATTATTCCTCGGTGTTAAGTTTGCATTGGAAGCAGCAAGTAAACAAATGAACTGAAACAATGTGCTTTAAATGATAGTGTAGGACAAAGTCAGTGTTGGAAGATATATACACAATTTGAAATAGGCAGAACAATGTAACAGACTATTGAGGGACCACGCACTAGATTAAGATGAAGAAGGGGTTCATGGGAATGGTAACCTCCACATCCAGGATAGTGGGTATCTTTTTTTTTTGTTTTTTAACGTTTATTTATTTTTGAGACAGAGAGAGACAGAGCGTGAACGGGGGAGGGTCAGAGAGAGAGGGAGACACAGACTCTGAAGCAGGCTCCAGGCTCTGAGCTGTCAGCACAGAGCCCGATGTGGGGCTCGAACTCACGGACTGCGAGATCATGACCTGAGCCGAAGTCGGACACTTAACCGACTGAGCCACCCAGGCGCCCTGATAGTGGGTATCTTGCGAGGACGGAGGAAAATGGGATGGGCGGGGCTACAGAGGGGGCTTTTGGTGTAGTGCTAATTTCTTATTTTTTTTTATCTGAGTTTGAGTAAATCAGGTTGTCTTTTATTTCCTTTTATGTATCTAAATATGCAGTAATAATAGCAAAAAGAACAGCAGATAATATCCCTGCTTTTCAGGGGTATATGTTTTCAAGTGAGTTGAGAAGATGGTGAGCCCAGGAGGGCAATGGTTTTTAATCCTCTTAATTCATTTCTTTTTCTCCAGTGCCTAGAAAAGGTCCTGAGATAGAGTAATTAAGCACATGAAATACTCATTGAATGAATGAATGAATGAATGAATGAATGAAGCGCTCATCACACAAGACTGAGATTGATTGGTAATTAGAGTTTGAAAGTGTGGGAATTTGGAGAGAAGGGGAACCAGGGACTCCCTGAAGACCCACACCTGGGACCTGGGCAGGAACAGTGGACACTGCCCAGTCTTCAAAGGTGCTCATTTTCCAGCCTAAATGACACGATCAAAATGTTGGGTCAAGCATTTAAAAGATGACACCGGCTGACCTTATTTCCCTTCCAGATCCTGAGTTTGTGCAGGGAAGGCGTGAGGACCCCTTGGCTTGCCTGCTTTGTGGGCTGTCTAGTAAATTCTGCAGCCTTTGTTGGGAGCCAGGAAGCTCAGATCGCCAGTGCTCGCTGCTGGGGAGGGAGGCGGTGGGGGAGATACGGGCCGTGTCTGGCCGCGCTGGAGAGGCAGGCAGAAGCCCGCTTGTTTCTTGGCTGGCTGCCCGGTCTTGAATGGGAAAAAGGTCTTCCCATGAAGCATGAGTCAGCCTCTGAAGCTTGGGGAGGGGTGGGGGAACTGTGGCCTAATTTGGTGCATAATTGGGGAGGCAAGCACCCTCCCTGTGCTCTGCGGATGCTGTCGTTTAAAAAATTCATGAATCTCCTTACTCACTCTGTGCTGTTCTGTGGATCATCTCTCTTTAGGAGGATGAACACTGAGAGCCATGTGCCGTACCCGATTATTTCTGTGATCACCATTATTATTAATGCCATCACCGTTGTTCTTGGGGTGGATCTTTGAGGCAATTAATCAAAGCAGCCAGAGTAAAGAAAATCCTGTAAAAATGGAGAAAGCCGGTATTTGGCAGACTTTCCCAGCTCCTTTTCAGCTCAGTGTTCAGCTCAATCTTAGTGGTACCCACGGGGTTATTCATATTAGCTTTCTCTTTAGAGGATTGCCCCATGGATTCTGGCCTGTCTTTGCATTATAGTTAGTCTATTCATTCCATAGAAATTTCTCTTGAGCCCTTAGTCTATACCAGGCACCTTCTAGATGCTAGAGATGTGGTTGTAAATAAATTTGGTAAAATCCCTGCTGTCCCAGAGTTTATGTTCTAGTACGTGTGTGTATATGTAGGGCGGGGGCAGGCATGAGGACAGAACAAACATAAATAAATAGGAACATTTCCAGTAATTGTAAGCACTAAGATTATTATGGTAGCAGAATCCATTAGTTAGAGGAGATCAGGGAGGGTTCTTAGGAAGGGCAAAACCTGAACTAGGACCTGAAAGATCAGAAGAAACAGTAGGGCAGAATGGAAGAGTGTTCCAGCCAAAGAGAACCGTAGGTGCAAAGGTCCCGAGGCAGGAAATAATTTGGCAAGGTCTAAAACCAAACAAAAGTCCAGTGTGGTTGGAACCAAGTGGGCAAGAACATGGGTGACACTTGATGGGATGAGAGGAGATATTGGAATGAGTGAAGTCATATAGAATCTTTCGGACCCTGATAAGGAGTTGAGACCTCCTTCTAAGGCAGCACTCTCCAGTAGAGCTTTCTGTGATGATGAACCTCTCTGTTCAATATGGTAGCCACTCACCATGTGTGGCTACTGGGCAATTGACCTGTGGCTCATGCAACTGAGAAACTCTATTCTTAATTGTATCTAATTTTAATGAATTCAGAGTTATATTGGAATAGCTGCTTATAACTATCCGCTACCATATTGGACAGTGCAATTATAAATGACCCATATACCAGTGGGTGGTTTTGACCAGTGGAATGGTATGATTGGGTAATATTTTTCCTGCTAATGGACTTTTGGGGCAAGAGTAGAAGCAAGGGCCCACTTAGGAGGCTGTTACATCCTATTTTCTTTTCCTAAAGAGCCTGGCAGCTGAGTCCAATACAAAGAAAAATTTCCTTTTTTCCTTCTTCTTTTCCTTCTCAAATGCCATCAGCTTCTCTGGAATGATATGGGATCATGCCTGAGCAGATCCTTTAGGAAAAGAGATAGTCATGGGGAGTAGGCTTTGTGTTTCGATAGACAGCTCTATTCTGGGGGTACTCAGGAAGAGATTCTTGATTCCCATAAAGATATGGACTATAGACCAAGCTAGTTAATGCCATTTGAACAATCACTGGGCAAATGGTACATCTTGATTTCTGAGCAGAAAGCTGTCAGGACACTGGGCAAGAGAAGGCCAGTTTCACATCAGTGGCTTCCCTGCAGAGAAAGCTCACATAATAAAACTGGGAGATGTTTTTTTTTCTTTTTTTTTTCAATATATGAAGTTTATTGTCAGATTGGTTTCCATACAACACCCAGTGCTCATCCCAAAAGGTGCCCTCCTCAGTACCCATCACCCACCCTCCCCTCCCTCCCACCCCCCATCAACCCTCAGTTTGTTCTCAGTTTTTAAGAGTCTCTTCTGCTTTGGCTCTCAAACCGGGAGATGTTAATGATAGCCTTTTTTGTTGTTGTTGAGTACCTATGAGCTATGCCACTTATGATGTATATGTAACACATTGAATTTTGACAACCGCTCTCCCTGTGGATGATAGATCCCTAAGAAATTTCAAGATACAAATATTTGTATTAAGACTCCTCAAGGGAAGGATGGCATCGCTGATATGGAGACAGTGGAAAGAACAGAGGACCAGTGCTCCAGAGACCTGGGTTCTGGCCTCAGTTCTGCCACTAACTGGCTGTGTGGCCTTGGGAAAGGCTCTTCTCGTGTCAAGATATTATTTGGAGGGGATTAATGAAGTCTGCCCCAAGGCCCTTTCTGGACCCTGCATGTTTGCCTTTCTTATCACCCATAACTGGTGTTATTGAGAGTGAGGCTCAGGAAGGGAGCATGGCAGAGGGTCTCCAGCATTAGCACGGTCAGGGTCCTTGGGTGGCACGCAACAGAACCCAGTTCTGGTCATCCTGAAGAGCTGAAGATGAGGCCTCGGAAGGACAGGAAGCAGGACTTCCAGGGTATCTAGAGAATGGCTGTGAAGGCCTACCTAGGTTGAGCCCTTGTGTTCACATGCACATGATTCCAATTATGGGGAGAAGAGCATATGTTTGGACAAGCTTGGACCACTGCTTGGCCAGGAGAGGGCAGGCCGCCTTTACTGATAACTTCTCAAAAATTGAATCTGGTGGGAGAGAGACCTGTTCCCTAAAAGAAAACTGACACCCTCTTGCTGACAGAAGGGGGAAACCAGGCCAGGTTGGTGGAAATGACCAAGGTGTCTCCTAAAAACACAGACTATCATTTTGAAAGCGAAACATGTAATCCAACTGCCGTATACACATTGATGGTACCAGCCGTAATTCTAAGGGAAATGTGTCTATTAATTAGAATCCTCAATTCACTGTTTTGTTTTGTTGTTTTTTTTTTTTTTAGGTGACTCAATGTGAAAATTATTCTGAACTTGGAACTATTTCTATCTACATCTGTATTATCTATATTTCTACTCATCTCTCTATATTTACATAATGTTTTGGGATTAATGCATAGTCAACTAAGATCCAAACTCTTGTACAATGTTAACCTATATGCATAAGACTCTGATCCCCCCATCCATCCACCCAGCAGGTGTTTGTTGAGTACCTTTTGTGGCTAAGCACTGTCTATAGGTGCTGTGAACACAAAATTGTAGAAGATACATTCCTGGCTCTTCAAGGAATTTTTGGTTGGGTGTGGGTTATCGTCAGGTGGTGGGTGGGGAGACACATAAGGTAACAAATGAATTGCCACGTATATTGTGGTCAAAGCTATTTTGATCTGGTGAACTAAGTATTGTGGGGAGGGATGGGGCTCAGAGATTGGAGCTATTAGCTCTGTCCAAGTAGTCGGGATTATGGAAGTTGGGTGTTTAAGGATGATTAGAAATATTTAAGTCATAGTGGTGCCTGGATGGCTCAGTCAGTTCAGCCTCTGACTCTTGATTTTGGCTCAGGTCATGATCTCATTGTTTGTGAGTTTGAGCCCCACATCAGGCTCTGCACTGACAGCTCAGAGCCTGCTTGGGATTCTCTGTCTCCCTCTCTCTCTGCTCCTCCCCCACTTGCTCTCTCTCGTGTGCTCTCTCTCTCTCAAAAAAAAAAAAATAAACATTAAAAAAAGAAATATTTAAGTCATAGTGACCAGGGAAGGCCATTCAGGCCGTGATAACTGAGGAACAAAGGGGTAGCACTGTGAGTAGGCCTGGCCTAATCAGGAATTGTTTAAATTTCAGAGAAAATTTGTGGGTGAGGTCTGTGGCAGACATGGATGATGCCCCAGATATTTGACAAGATCCTCGGTCATCCTTGAGGGATTTGAAGTCATACTCAATAGCCTGGCTTATTAAGAAGGATAATAGCTTCATTTGTTTGAGCAGGATTTTTGGCAGTGAGCGTTAAACCGATAGAAATTTCTAGTGAAACATTAATTCATCAGAAAATCTGATGACCCAGAGCCTCCTGACTAATCAAAGTTTTACTGCGATTCTCAATTAGTTTCGTTTGGCAACATGTTTGAACCAATCCTGAGTTGCTTACCCCACTGATAGCTCTAGGAAAAGAAACTCATTAATTTTTGAAGAGGGTGGCCCTTTGGATTCTCTTCTGTCCTTTTGTGGTCACTGGCTTGCGTGCATCATCTCTGAGCTTGAAAGGTGGGAGATGCAGCCTCCCCTGCCGCTAATTCTCATTCTGCTACCGTCTCCGCAGCATTGCAGAGGTTTGGAAAGATGCTTTACTTTCTCCTGTATGTTTGGACCAAAGATATTTTCTCCTGAATCTTTGAATCATTGAATCTGAGAATCTTTGCCTCTCAGAATCTCTGAATCATTCCACGCTGTGGCTTTGCACTGCAATGTGACTTCCAGGGGCTAAATAACAAACGATTTTCAGGCGGGTGAGCGTTACAGTCAAACGCGGGTGACAGTCAAAACCTTGAGCCTGAGTCAGACCACCCTGGTTCCAGGCCTAGCTCTGACTGGAATGTCCCCCTCGACAGATGAAATGAAGTGGCATGGTAGAACTGGGGAGATGTGTCAGGGACCACAGAGGAGGCTGGCTGAAGGTAAGCCAGTGAAGACTTTCAGAAAGAGATGGGTCTTACAATGAATCAAAAGAACACGTAAGGTGGCTGAGAGTCTCGGGAGGAGACCATTATGAGCTTGAATGATGCGGGAAAAGGAGTCATGTGAGTGGAGAATATGTTGGGTATTTTTGTGGGAAGCAGGGCTTGGCAGGATGATTGTGCATCAGTCATCCTAGTTTGGGTTATGCTGCAGTAACAGATGGTCCCAACACTTCAGTGGCTTAACCCAAAAAGGCTGATTACTCCTGCCTCAAGACGGTTGCAAGTAGGCTCTATTCTGAGTCCTACCCACTCAGGAAGCCCACTTACCAGAACGTCCATTCTCTGGAACGTTGTCAGTCTCTGAGATGGGGCCGAACGGGCTACAGTAAGTCATGTGGTGGCTCTCACAGGCTTCTACTCACGTGTCACTGGCCAAAGCAAGCCACATGTCTCTGCCTGGCATCAGGGGCATTGCAAGGTCCAGTCCTACCCCGTCGGAGGAGAATGGGAAATACCAGTGTACAGAAGGAATGACTACTAACAGAGTTATAAAATTGATTTGGAATCATTTACTATCCTTATGTGATAAGGAGATATTAAAGATTCTTGTGCTGGGCTGACTGAGGATAATTATAATCACTGCTGCAAACCATTGTGCACAGACTATCTGCTAGGCACTGGCTACATGTTTTACGTGCATTAAAAAATGGAGTCTTGGGGCACCTGGGTGGCTCAGTCGGTTACGCACGGGACTTCAGCTCAGGTCATGATCTCGCAGTTCACGAGTTCAAGCCCCGCATCGGGCTCTGGGCTGACAGCTCAGAGCCTGGAGCCTGCTTCAGATTGTGTCTCCCTGTCTCTTTGCTCCTCCCCCCTTGTGCTCTGTCTCTCTCTCTCTCTCTCAAAAATAAATAAAAACAAAAAATGGAGTCTTAAAGAACCCCTGGGTGGCTCACTCAGTTGAGTGTCCCACTTCAGCTCAGGTCATGGTCTCATGGTTTGTGAGTTCAAGCCCGGCATCGGGCTCCTTGCTTCAGCGCAGAGCCCACTTCGGATCCTCTGTCCTCCCCCACCCCCCTTTTGCCCCTTCCCTGCTTGTGCTCTCTCTTTCTCTCTCTCTCTTTCTCACTCTCTCTTTAAAAAAAAAAAAAAACATAAAAAAATCGAGTCTGTACAACCTACTCTGTAAGCTAGATTTTTAGTTATAAAAATGCATGCCCATTTAATGCATGAAGAAACTGGGGTTCTGAGAGGTTAATCTAAGTTTGCCCGAAGCTACCCATGTAGTGAATTCTAGGGTTCATAGCTTGAGCTCGGGTTTCTCTAGCATCAAAGCTCAGTCTTTCCAGCTGAAAAGGAGATGGAACCCTTATAGGAGCATGGCAGCTCCTGTCCTGGGTGTGTGTGTGTGCGTGCGTGCCTATGGGCGTGGCGTTCCCCCTGGATTGTAAGCTCCGTGAAGGTAGAGGACCTTTCCTGTCTCATTGACCCAAGTGCTCATTGTGTCCCAAGTGCCTAGAAGTTTCTAGTACTTGCTCAACAAGTAGCTGTTGAGTGAATGAGAAGGGATAGACCTTGGTGGGTTATCCTCTGGCAGGCACTGAGCATAGACATGAAAGAAATGGGCCCTCCCCTTAGGGGACTCACCACAGATGGGAGTAGGTGGTGCTGTGTGGAACGCAGTCCAATGGGGTGCTTGGGCGGGGAGGGAGGAATCGGGTAAAACTTCTTGGGCTTCCTGAGCAGAGCTGTGAAGAACGAGAGGAAGTTACTCACTTGATGTGAATAAGGGTGGGGGTGGGGAGGAAGCTTGCCTAGGGACTAGCTGGTGCAGAGACAGAGGGGAGAGAGAGAAAGAGAGAGAGGGAGGGAGAGAGCGAGCATGGTAATGGGTAGATGGCACCTGGGATGGGGCTGCTGTTCACCAGCTCATAAAATGGAAACCCGAATTTGCCCCACCCTACTTTCATTAACCAAAATGGCACCGCTGACTCGGTGTCAGATAATGGGACCGCTCAGTGTTTCTTCCGGAAGAAACAAGCCTGACTTCTATTCCCCCTTGGGGAAGAATTTTCATAAATGTAGCCCTGTTTCATCCAATTACAATTGCTGATTTATATAAAGAAGGAGGAGTATTATGTAACCTAAGTAGTCAATTTTGATTGTAACTGACGTTTGAGTATTATTTGAAGCACTCAGAATTTAATTATGCTCCATGTAGATGGTAAATAATTTGAAATGTTAGGTGGTGAGTGTGTTTCCAAACCCCAGACCGAATGCCAGTGATGCAAATTGCCACTTCCATAAAACTCACATAAAGAACAATTAAGGACAATAGTGTTTGTTTCCAGAGTAATCTGTTTAATATCTAACAGGAATGACATTATCAAAGCCCCACAGGAGCGCAGCTACCTCGGGTGGGGTGGGGGACAGTTAGGGATCATCGCATATACTGTTTGGTCTCTGTGTGTAAGGAGGTGAGAAATTTCCTTCAACTTTGTTTCCTTCCCAATGCATTGTGACGGAACTAGTAAGGGGACCCTCTCCTTAAAAACATAAACACTAGCAGGGGCACCTGGGTGCTCAGTCGGTTAAGCATCTGACTTCTGCTCGGGTCATGATCTTAGGGTTTGTGAGTCCGAGCCCCACGTCGGGCTCTGTGCTGACAGCTCAGAGCCTGGAGCCTGCTTTGGATTCTGTGTCGCCCTCTGTCTCTGCCCCTCCCCTGCTTGTGCTCTGTCTCTCTCTGTCTCTCAAATATAAATTAATGTTAAAAAAAAATACTAGTAAAAGAAGATGAGTTGAGGGGTGGCTGGAGAATGGATAGAATGAATGATAGAGCATGTGAAAGAAAATCTATCCAAGTACTGACTGTAGCCTCTACATGGTGAGTACGTGGGTCTTCACCATACAATTCTTTCCAATTTTCTGTGTATGGGGAAGTTTCTGTAATAAAATGTTGGGGGGATGAAAAAGCCAGACACCAGTCTCTTCAAGTGATGGGATGGTTTCTAATCAGTTTGGGGGGTTCCAGAACCTGGTTGCCAGCCTTGATTCCTCTCCCCTCTCAATCTCCCTGTCTAATCAGCCACTGAGCCCTGCGGATTGTGCGTTGGCATTAAATCTTCAGGTACTGCCCTGTCCTTTCCTGTCACCATGTCTTGTCTCACCACGTATCTTTGCCCGGGTTATACAGCCACCCCCTCTTTGCTGGTCTTTCTCCAATCCCTCTGTGATCCTGCACATTGCTGCCAAAGTAATTCTCTATCCATTAAGCACCTTTTGAGTATCTGCTCTATGCAAGACACATCTGCTATGTGCCGGGCACACAAGACTGGACTGATCATACTCCTTGGTTTAGAGCGGACTCTTATTGTTCCATGCAGGGCTTGCTTTTGTGTGGTTAGTTATGTCTAATAGTTGATCATTTTGGGTGATGTGATAAGCACCTGTGAGCTCATACCCCAGATTAAGGTAGAATATTGATAGTAATGTGCATCTAACCGTATGGTTCCCTGTCAGCCCACTCCCCTGGCTTGCTCCATCCAAGTCCAAATACTCCCCCCCCCCCTTTTTAAATGTTTATTTGTTTATTTAGAGAGAGAGAAAGAGAGTGTGCACGTGTGGGAGGGGCAGAGAGAGATGAACAGAGAGAACCTCAAGCCGAGAGTTTGGATGACTTGGGGCTCTGGCTCATGACCATGAGAACATGACCTGAGCCAAAATCAAGAGTCAGATGATCAACTGACTGAGCCACCCAGGCGCCCCTCCTTGCTCTCCTTCTGATATACTTTTAAAAAAAAAAATTTTTTTTTAACGTTTATTTATTTTTGAGACAGAGAGAGACAGAGCATGAACAGGGGAGGGTCAGAGAGCGGGAGACACAGAATCCAAAACAGGCTCCAGGCTCTGAACTGTCAGCACAGAGCCCGATGCGGGGCTTGAACTCACGGACCGCGAGATAGTGATGTGAGCCGAAGTCGGCCGCTTAAGCCACCCAGGCGCCCCTCCTTCTGATATACTTATTGTTTCTCCTTATATTCCTAAATGTTTGTATTTTTATTTTGACTGCTTTTTTTTTTTTTTTGTAAAAGGTGTATCATGTTATTTATCACCTTTTGGGTCTTCCCTTTTGTCCCTGATTTAATGAACATTCATCCATAACATTGCATGTTGCCGTCGTTCATTCGTTTTGACTGCTGTTTATCTGTTGTAATTTCTTTCAGTGTTTCTCACTTAAAAAATTTTAATCCTTGCTTTCTTTTCACAGATTGATGTCTCTAGGTCTCCTCTTGTAAGATGAGTACTTAACACACTTCCCCATCCCTTTGGCCCTTCCCTCTTTACCACTAACTACCGACTTCATTGGACTGGTGCCTCTCACATTCTTTAAATTTTTTTAAGTGTTTTTGTTTATTTTTGAGACAGAGACAGAGCATGAGCAGGGGAGGGCCAGAGAGAGAGGGAGACACAGAATCCGAAGCAGATGTCTCTCACATTCTAATATGTATTTACATCACCTGCAGATCGTATTAAAATGCAGATTCTGTTTCAGTAGGTTTGGGTGGGGCCTCGATTCCTGCATTTTTAACAAGCCCAGGTGATGCCCCGGCTGCTGGTCCAGGGTCCACACTTTCAGTAGGATCTGGAGGCTTTTAATTCTGTTTTTTATGGATACAATTTCTTTTTATTTGGTCTTAGCCATTCCTTAAAGACCGCATCAAGACGGTTGGTCAGCTATATCAGTCTATCTGCCATCTCCTGGATATGTCTTTCCCTTATATTTAGATAATTCATTCCAAATTGTTTTCCATTGTGGGGCTGGCTCTGTGTGACATTTTTGAGGTCTTCTGTGCCTGACAATACTTTTATCATATCTTCATATTTGGATGACAGCTTATTTGGATATAACATTCTAATTTCTACGTTTTTTCCCATTTAATTCTTTGAAAACGCTACTTTGTTCTCGCATACAGTGATGCTGATGAAAATTCTGATGTCAGTCTGACTCTTTGATTTTAGAAATGTGATCTCTTTCTCCTTGGAAGCTTTTAGAATTTCCTCTTTCGTTTTGATAATTTTAACTTGTACTCTAATATGTCAACATACATGTTTTTCCTCATTTCTCCTCTTTGGACCTTTAAAAAAAAAACTTCTGAGAACACCATATCCAGTGTTTTTTCAGATACTTAATCTTCTCTACTTTCTCTCTTTCTGGGATTCTTATTGTGAGATGTTAGGGGTTCTTTTCCATCCTCTGCATCAGTTGACTTAAAAAGTAATTTTTTGTTTTTTCTTCTTTCTAGAAGATTTCCTCAATCTTGTCTTCCAGTTGATTAATTCTTTCTTTAACTGTGTTTGTTCTTTATTTCATTGTATTCTTCATTCACATTGTATTCTTTATTTCAATGATTACATTTTTCATGTCTGATATTCCAACATGGTTTATTTATTAAATTCGTTTTTTATGTTATGTTACTTATTTATTTATTTTTAAAAATGTATTCATTTTTGAGAGACAGACAGAACAGGAGCAGGGGAGAGGCAGAGAGAGAGGCAGACACAGAATCCAAAGCAGGTTCCAGGCTCTGAGCTGTTAGCACAGAGCCCATGCGGGGCTTGAGTCCACGAGCTGTGAGATTATGACCTGAGCTGAAGTCTGATGCTTAACTGACTGAGCCACATAGACGCCCCTAAAGTTTATTTATTTATTTTTGAGAGAGAGAGGGGGGCGGCAGGTGGGTGGAGAGAGAGAATCCCAAGCAGGCTCCATGCTGTCAGTGCAGAGCCATAGGTCTGTGGGCCTTGATCTCCTGAGCCACAAGGTCATGGCCTGAGCTGAGATCAAGAGTTGGTCACTTAACCAAATGAGCCACTCAGGTAGCTCTCAACATGGTTGTTTTATATATTTTCTGGTTCTTTAAAAAAAATTTTTCATTTCATTTATTTTAGAGACCAAGAGTGTGCAAGAGCATGAATTGGGGAGGGGCATGGGGGGGGGGAGAGAGAGAGAGAGAGAGAGAGAGAGAGAGAGAGAGAGAGAGAGAATCTTAAGCAGGGTGCACGCTTAGCGTGGAGCCCAGCTTGGGGCTCCATCCCACGACCCTGGGATCATGACCTGGGCTGAAATCAAGAGTTGGTCTCCACCAACTGAACTACCCGGGCGCCCTGATAGTTTCTTGTTCTTATTTTTTATTGCTGATGTTTTCTTTTTATCTTTTTAATACGTTTAATGAAGGACTAATTTTAAATTCTGACTGCTCCGATATTTTTTCTTCTGTTGGAACCTGTAACCCAGTGTGTTGTTTTTCTTTTGAAAATGTTGTATTCCTCAAATGTCTTGCTATTTGGGGTTGTAGGCTTGTTTTACCCTGAAGGTATTGGGTTATGGTGATGGGCAGTGTAGATGGGTGAACGCCAGTCCCCGGTGTTAGCTCCAGTGGCCTCAGGGCTCAGAGGGTAGGTGGTGGGTGCCCTGGCATGAAGAACCCTAGGTGCCAGCAACCCGCAGCCAATCACTGCTCACCATTCCAGACAGCTTTTCAGGCATCACTGTGCCATCAGGGCGGCAACAGAGGAGGAGACGCTTTTGGGGGTTTGAAGGGCTAGAAGTCTTCACCTTTCTTTGAGGTCAACTTCCTTCCTTCCTTCCTTCCTTCCTTCCTTCCTTTTAAAAATTTTAATGTTCATTTAATTTTGAGGAAGAGAGAGACATAGCATAAGCAAGGGAGGGGCAGAGAGAGAGGGAGACACAGAATCCCAAGCAGGCTCCAGGCTCTGAGCTGTCAGCACAGAGCCTGATGTGGGGCTCAAATCCACAAACTGTGAGATCATGACCTCAGGTGAAGTCTGACGCTTAACAAGCTAAAGCCACCCAGGCGCCACAAGGTCCACTTCTTTTAGGTGACTTAGGTCCCACCTGCTTTTTTCAGCACCCTATAAGCACACAGCCTTCCCTTGCCCTGATTTTACCTCTGACAGCATCCAGACGGGAGGCCTGAGTTGGGTGACAAAGGGGCAGGTGCTGTTTGCCCCAGGGCAATGGTAGGGGAGCACTGAGGGCCAAATTCTTATAGCTGCCCTTCTGCTTTATCTTCTTACAGCCATGCTAAGCAGCTTCTGCCTCAGATCCCAGTCATTCCCCACTTTCCCCCGTCCAGATTAGCCCATAGCCGCTCCAGCAACTCCTGCCCAGTCCTCTGCTTTTCTCCCTGGTTCCTCCAGGGTGGATCCCCAGGGGAACGATCCAGCAGCCAGGCTAGCGCAGCCTGTGATCAGAATGGAATTGGCAATCTTGATCTGCCGCCTGCTGTAACTTTGTTAGAACATAAATTGTGTGCCCCCCCCCATTCATATATTTAAGTCCTGACACCCATTACTTTACAGCATGACTGTATTTGGAAACTGAGTCTTTAGAGGGCTCACTGTGTTAAAATGGATCTTATGGGTGGGCTCTGATCCAGTGTGCCTGGCGTCCTTATAGGAAGAGGAGATTAGGACACAGTCATAAAGAGAGAAGGCCATATGGGGACACAGGGAGAAGATGGCCATCTGCAAGCCTCAGAAGAAAGCAGCTCTCCCTCCTGACACTTGACCTTGGACTTCCAGCCTCTGGAAGGGAGAGAGAATACATTTCTGTTGTTCATACTGCCCAGCCTATGGGACTCTGTCATGGCGGCCCTAGGCAACCGTCTGTTGCTATGAGACTCTACGGAGGCCACCCCACTCAACACTTCTCAGACTTCTGTCCATCTTCCTGCACTGATGCTTGTTCAGTGGTTCCTGTGTGCCAGGCACCGTTCTGACCGTTTCACATGCACCCACTCGCTTCATCCTCCGGTGCTCTGGGGAGACCTCAGCATCATTCCCATATGGTGAAGGAGAAAACTGAGGTACAGAGAGGTCATGGAACTCTGGTCAGGGTCGTGCAGCCAGTTGGAGGTGGAGTCAGCCTTAAGGGTGCCTCCAGATACCATTCGGGAACCGTTAAGTGTGGCTGCCTAATATGGCACCGTTAGTCACATGTAGCCATTTACGTTTAAATTAATTCAAATTCCGTAAAAAGGAAAATTAATTAAATCAACATAAAGAGCAGTGAAACCTTGAGGAATTTCCTTGGACCTCTTGGAGCCTCAGTTTCCCCCTCTGAAAAATGGGGATGTTTGCACCTCAGAGACTGTCTGTGTGGGTTAACTGCGAGAGACTGCAGGTCAAGCATTTGGCACAATGCCTGACATGTAGTAGGGCCTCAGAAAACATTATTTGCTTTCACTTGGTGTCACAGAGGACAAAGTACTTTTGAGTATTAACTTTCTGGTTATTTACCGTATTGAGCTCTGCTCTGTGCCCTCTGATTCTTCCAATTTAAATCCCCTTTAGTTCAAGCTGGTTTGACTGGGTTTCTGTTTCTTACAACCCAATGGTACATGATTAAGGTAATGAGTGCTTGTTGGCTCTTGGCGGTGGCTCCTGTTTATGACTCCATATTGGCATCCATTCTCTTTGGCTGTTGGTGTTATTTGCTTCAATAGTTGGTAGGCAACGTTGATTTCCAAGCTCAAACCCACCTTGGACTCCCCATACGGGGATCTGGCATTCGTGTAATCCCAGCATTCCCAGCCTTCCTGCCACCTTGCCCTTGTCACTCCGTTGCCAATACACTGATTCTTATCTCTTTAAGCTTCCTCAATATCGAAGCCTCAAGCGTCAAGGAAATGAGCAGAGGTGCTGAGTGGCAGAAAAAAAAAATTAAAGGCATATTCAATATCTACCATGGTGAAAATTAAAGCCCTTGTAATGTATTCAATCATTTTCCTTGTGGAAGGATTTCATATTAAATCTTTGCGGCCTTTTATTTTGCCCCCAAATATGAGCTCATTTGCTGAAGTTCTGTGAACAGTCGAATTCTCTCTTATTTACTGATCCATGTATGAAGAGAGCTGAAGATCCAGGAGCAAGTTACTCAATTATGTCTCTCTCTCTATAGAGGTGTAAAATGCGATACTTTCCTTCGATCAGAGCCACGCTTAGGTAATCAGCTCTTGGAAACAGTCTCCGAGATGATCTTTATAACTTCAGGAAGGGAGCCTTCTTTCCACTAGACGGCAGGGAAGTTGGTTCTTGGGGTTTAAAGCCTAGGGCTTGGGAGAGTGCTGCTGGGCTTGGGGAAGGATGATGGAGGCCAGTATGTTGTCCGCCTCTCCTCCAGTTGCTTTGGCATGCCTCTGTGGGCTCTGCTTCCCCTGGACTCTTTGAAGGACCCCTTTGGGCAGTTAGCTGGATCCTTTCTGCCTGGGAGCCTGCATGCCCCCAGTGCCTGAGTGATGCAGGCCTGTGGGGCCCAGTTCTCTTACCTTGAGTTGGAACTAACTCTGAGGTCTCGTGTTCACATCAGAACTACAAAGAGGATCAGGATGAGGTTGGCACATTTCCTGAAATTGCCCCTTGCTCAACCTCTCCCCCTTCCCTGTCCTGTTTTGTCTGCTCCCTTACCAGTTTTTGCTGTGAGCACTTTCTGGAAAATGTGTTGCACATTACCTGAATTGCAAGTAAATCCTCCTCTCAGGGTCTGCTTCTGGATTATGTCTGCACCAAAACGAGGTAGTGCTGGTGGGGGTGGGGTTAGAGAGAACGTAAGGTGTATTGTCTGGTGAACTTGAGATCCTGGACTTTCTCTGTTACCACTTACCGGTTGTGAAACTTTGTCCAAGTCTCTCAAACGTTCCTAGCCTCAATGTGCTCCTCTGTAAAATGGGAAGAATATGATCACCTTGCAAAGTGTGGTGAGGTTGGACACATGGTCTGCCCAATGGTGTTCTATAAGTTTTAACTCTTATTGCTCTTTAGTATTGAAGGGAGTGAGACTGGAGGCCAGGAGTTCATTTGGAAATGAGTTGCCAGAGGGGCGCCTGGGTGGCTCAGTCGGTTAAGCATCCGACTTCAACACAGGTCATGATCTCGCGGTTCGTGAGTTCGAGCCCCGCATCGGGCTCTGTGCTGACAGCTCAGAGGCTGGAGCCTGCTTCCGATTCTGTGTGTGTCTCTCTCTCTCTGCCCCTCTCCTGCTCTCTCTCTCTCTCTGTCAAAAATAAAAATAAACATTTAAAAACACAGAAATGAATTACCCGAGAGGAGAAATGTTAACCACCTGAGCAGGTACCGTCTGCCACCCTATATACCATTTATCTCCCATAGTCATCATTTATATGCATTCCCTCCCCACCTAAGGGCTTGGACTGACATCCAGCCGGTGTCACGGACAATGTCGGCACTCCACCCAGGTCTGCTAATTTTTCTTTTCAAACTGAAGATACTGGATTTTGTTCAAACATGTTTTTGCATGACTATTTCTATTTTTAAAAATTATAATTATCATCATTACTACCATTCTCGTGGGATCTGACCTTTGACTTTCCTGTGCTTTTGTTGGCAACAGCCAGTACCACTGATTCTTGTTCAGAGGACTTTCCCAGCTGCTCCTGGAGCTGTTTCGCTCACATGCAAGGAGCCGAAGACGCCTTACGGTTTGTATCCTGCTCCCAGGACAGCCCTGAACTCATGACTGCCAGGCGCAAGAATTGAGAGCCCAATTCTCTTGCCCTGGGTCAGGCCATCAGTGGGGCCAGTTTATACCCTAGACCCTGCCCCCCTTTCCTTTCTTTGTTCTGCTTCAGTTGCTTTCTTACTGGTTCATTGTTGTTATATGTTTGTTTGTCCGTTTTTATTTTCTCTGGGAGCAGTTTCTTGTTAGGTCACCCACGAGACACCCGGTCTAGGACAGCTGGTATACACGCGTGTGGCCATGAGCGGTATTTAAATATTGAAGTGCTTCCTTGCCATTTGCGAAATAGCCATTGCCCTGGTGCCCTAAGTGCCCACCTGCCACCTTGGCCCTTCCCGTAGATCCTCTAAACCTTCCCAAGATTTTTTTTTTTAACTAAAAGGGTAATGACAGTGTACTTCCAGAACCTTCTCCAATGCTATGGTCAGTGTCCATTCTGATTGGTCAGTAGATGCACTGTCAGGGTTATTAAATATTGTGTGTCAAGCAGGCACACACGGGGTTACCCAGAAGTGTGTGTGTGTGTGTGTGTGTGTGTGTGTGTGTGTGTGTGTGTGTG